>NC_056729.1:240177398-240232398 GCF_019279795.1 Protopterus annectens | reverse complement strand
CCTTGGCAATGTGCTATGATTAATTTGCATGGAGTGCTGCCAAGGGGGAACCATGTACATGGATATGGTAACATTCTGTGTAGGCTCTACACTATACCTATATGGAATTTATTACATTTAGGAGATTGTTTAGTTAATAATATCTGGATTACCTCTTTTCACTACTCTAACTCTGCTTCCTCCTGTAGCATCCTATTCAAATGCTTACGCTGAAAAAGTATATGTAGTATTGTATCTGTATGTTATATAATATCTAAAACATGCTATTAACTGTATGAATAAACATTTTCAATTTTTATATGTCATCGCATGTTCTAACAGTAATCGTGTTATGAGTGTTGTCATGAGAGCACTCAGAGCTTTGCTGCATGCATCTTCTATAAAACTGGTTTATGAAAAGCTTGACTTTCCCAGTTGACAAATTCAGATACATAAATAAGTGTAGCAGGATGTATTAAACAGAAAAAAATTGTCGAATGTGAAAACAGACCGATACACCAGTATGTCTATGGAAAGAGTACTTTGCTGTGCCTCATTAGTACAACAGAGAACATTGCACAGCTCCTGAATATTTACTGTTTTAAATGTTCTCACCATGGCTTTGTATGTAAGAAGTTGAAATAGCACTTTCTAATGAGGTGTGATGCTCTGTGAGACCATCTTCTGCTACAAAGCTCCATCCTTCCATTCATCCATTCATAACCCCTTTTCCCATTCTTACATATGGGATTGATGTGTTATTTTAATGGTGATAGACAATTAAAACCCAGGGTCATGCTACTGGGTGACTAGTCCTGCCGTGGCTGCTCTCTCATAAAGCATACTCACATGCACACTTAGACCTATGTCCAGTTTGCAGTGTCCAGTCCCCAAAGTACATGTCCTTGGGATGTGGAAGGAAACTGGAGCACATGGAGGAAATCTACGGGAAAAAAGGGATGACATGCAGGCTCCACATAGAAGACATTTCAGATGACAAATGAACCAAAGAACCTCTTGCTATGTTGTTCCACACTAAATTTTTCACCTCATCATGCTACATGCTTAACTGGACCCTTAACGTTGAAAAAGGTGAGAAAGTTTGCTTCTGTGATGGGAGGAGACCCAAGAAACACTAATAGTGGTTGATGAAGAAGGCAAGTGGCTTATCAGGTTATGGCCTTAACCCCCCCCCCTACTGTTTTGTGAATATCTGTTAATGAATTGAAGGTAAACAATTCAGTGATCCTACTATGATCTGTCACAGTGATGCAGGTGACCCAGGTGATCACTGAACTATGTGGAAAATCCTGACAGGGGAATCACACATACATGTATGTTCATCCTCCCACCCCCAAAGAAAGGTGGGTCAATGTCATTTCGTTGAATGACTATTCAGCGAATAGTCATTTATTCAACACCTATTTAGCGAAGCTGCTCTTTACAGAATGGCACATTTTAAGTAGGTTGGCCAACTGAATGACTGCAAAAAAAAAAAAATAAATAAATAAAAAGAAATAAAATTTAAAACCTACCAAGATAGGGGGCTACATTCCCCACACCTCCCCTAACTAAATATACCAACTCCAGGAATGCATTACAGTGGGAAAAGGGCAAATTCCAGATGGTGGTCAACCACTGGTTTGCCCTAGTTAAAATTGGGTCTATATCATATAATCAAATGCTGAAAATGTAGAACGCTGTAAAGAGTGAAAATGCCAGAACTCAAACTCATTACACCCCCCCCACTAGATATATATTCCAACTCTGATATCACACTACAGTGAAGAAAGGGCAAATATGATGATCTTCACTGTACTGCAATCTCAATAAAAGAACTTTGAGTTCAGGCATTTTCACTCTTTAGAGTGTTCAGCATTTTCAACATTCGAACATATGATATAGACCCGTTAAAACTTGCCATTTGATGAAGAGAGGCTTCCCTAAATAAGTGTTTGACAAATGGCTATTCGCTGCATATCCATTCGACAAAATAACATAGACCCAAGAAAGGTATGCAGGGAAAGTATTCAAAAGGTGCCTGACCAACTAGTTAAACCTGGTTTCCAGGGTCATAGTCAGGCCTTTTCCCCATTACGCAAAAATAACTTGTTACCAGGTTAATATAAGTAAGTTGCATGTTCTCCAGTTTAAATCAGTTCATGGTGACTCTATGAGTATGGCCCATAGAGTTCTTGTGCCGTATTACAGAAGTAGATTGCCAGGTCTTACTTCTGTGCTGATCCTGAACATAGGTCTGCCACTTGGTAATTCTGCACTTTATTCTCTGTGCTATCAGCTACGTATGCATATATATATATATATATATATATATATATATATATGTATACTGAATTTCAAATCACACACACCAAATCACTGAAAGATCAAATCACTGAAAACTCATTTCACCAAGTCTCATTTCATTGAATGCAGAGTACTGTAAGGCAAGTAAAATGTATATGCCCTTTTCTCCACTGTAGTGCAATCCAGGAGTTTGTATATATAGTTAGGGGCAAAGCAATGTATCAAGATCGGGAACAGATAAATGTAACTATCCCAGAAGTTAAATGCATAACAGAAGGGTCTATATCATATAATCAAAAACACTATTAGTTGAATGCTTATTAGTCAAACACCGATCTAAATGTTGAATGGATGTTTTAATGAGACATTTCGCTGGGAAAACAACCAGTCAGCCAGCATCAAGGATTTGCCTTTTTCCCCACTGTAGTGCAGTCTTGGAGTTGGTCTATTTAGTTAGGGATGGTGTGGGGGGCATAGCCTCCACTCGAATGGGTTTTATTTGGTGATGTTTTTGTGTATTTCGCTGGGTTGGCCAACTGGATTTTAATCCAGGGAAAGTTTTCGCTGAAACAGTCATATAGATGTCTGGTGTTTAGGGTTTTTGCTTATTAGTGTTCGACTAATAAGCATTCGAATAATAGTGTTTTTGATTATATGATATAGACTCAACAGTGAAACCCCAATATATTAGTGCATTTCAACTGCATAGATTACTACTGAAGTAAATTAATCCAGGTGCAGGATTTTTGTTTTTGCATTCAGAGAAGAAAAGCCTGCAGGGAAACCTGTGACTGAAGAGAATATGTGGTGACAGAAACAGTTTCTTTTTACATGACTACACTGCTATATTTTATTCTAGCAAAAGCAATGACACTAGCTAAAGAACAAAGGGGTTTGGGTTTGTATGAGTTACAAGCATAACTTTACTTGTTTGAATCAGAAGTATGCTGGCAGAAATTATACACTCATTGGTAATATCTGTAAAGGCAATAGCATTGCTAGATTCATATTATAGCACCACTGCTTTTTGTAAGCATCTAATAAATCACTGCATGTTTCGGTAATTATCTGACAGGGCTTGATTTTTATTTGAAAATGTCACAATGGCAATATTAAATTAAAAAGCAGACATTTAATTATCATCACTCTGAAAAAACTTTTAGACTGGTATGAGATACCACCTCAGACACAGCTGAGAAAACACATCCTACAGGTAAATCTGATTTTCTCACATTCATACTGATAGTTCAGGTGAAGAAATGATGTCCAATGGAGGTGAGAAATTTGATTTTATTAATCTGGTAGCTTTGGTATCAGACACATTTTTGTATATTGTCACAGATTTGTTGCAGCTGAAACTAGTGTTGATAGCAACTTTTGGCTTTTATCTGACTCAAACCTGTGCAGCATGATAAAACAGAAACATCCTGTCTTAGTTTCAGTCCTTTGCTGTGCTTAAATCTAAATGTGAACAATACAGCAAAAAAAAAAAATATATATATATATATATATATATAACATATATATATATATATATATATATATATATATATATATATAGATATATATATATATATATATATATATATATGGTTTACTATCATAATTTCGACAATGGAAAATCGAATGTGGCAATGTTGAACTTCAAAAGCAAGCCTAGGAACGGGTTTTAACATGGGTCGAGATAGGGGCGAGGTTTGTAGTTCGGCAATAGCAGTGAACCCCTATCTCAACCCATGTTAAAACCCGTTCATAGGTTTGCTTTTGAAATTCGACATTGTCGTGTTCGACTTTCCATTGTCAAACATAGTGCGGTCTATCGAATTTCATTCGACATTATGATACTAAACCTATATATATGTATGTATATATATATATATATATATATATATATATATATATATATGTGTGTGTGTGTGTGTGTGTGTGGGTGTGTGTATATATATATATATATATATATATATATATATATATATATATATATATATATATATATATATTTCCTTCACTATCTCTCTCTCATGCTCTTTTTCTTTCTCTCTCTCTCTATCTGTCATGTACAAACTCTGCCCCACACATAGCCATCTATATCCATTGCTACTAGCTGCATATTTATCTATAGACACATAAAAACACACAGTTACCCAATATATCACAGAAGTATATTTGATTTTGATACTGTCAGTTTAGTTGTTGAGAGAAGAATATTTCAGAATAAGGAGAAATGAGGGACAGAGAGGTAGGAATGTATCTAGTCTAAATTTGAGTACTATGATTAAATTGCTTATAATACATTTAATAGCGTAGCTACAATATAGTTTCTGAATTTCTTGCTTATATTGATTGTATTGTAATAGCTGATAAATACTTGTATAGTTTTACCATGATAGGATGAAGGCTATTTGCTCTTAATGAGATTTATCCTAGTCTTACAACTGTAAGACTTTGAGTGACTCATTTAAACAAAAGGTACTCTAAGTTCTACAATGAACAGAATACAATTATTCATACTTAATTTCAAGGGGTAGAAACTTATTAAAATGTGTAGCTGAACTTCTAAAGATCCTCATGGATCAGTAATCTCATAAGTACCTATGAACCTGTGTACCATCATGCAGGGTGGGTAGGTGATATTGTGTTTTACACACCAGGGTGCTTGTGCATACTGGCTCACTTAAGCAAATTAATATTAATTCTTGTATGCAAATAAAACTATTACTTCAATTAATTTAGTACAATTCTGTTAACAATCTGCAACCATTTTTGCAACCAGCTTGGAATAAATAAGATAAAAAATCTATTTTGATGGCCTTCCTGGACAGACAAAACCATATTGTGACTTCTTAGTCTACTCCAAGAAGTAGACAACTCACTCAGCCTAGCAACTTTCCAATATTTACGAAATAATTTCAACTATGCCATCATGTCTGATGGGAGTATTGACAAATTATAAAAGTGCAATCTTCTTTTTATCTCTAATAAAAAAAAACTCAGACATAAACTTTTAACTTTGGTTCACAATATTAGAATTGACCAGTATTATTTTTAAATGTTGGCACACTAAAGTAGCAAATGTTTAACTTGCATTATTGATTCCTCCTATATTAGACCTACACAACAGTATCAAAGAACACCCAAGTATAAACTCACATCATAATATATGATTAAAGAATAATCATGTAGATTTTTATTTATCAGAAACCTAGTTGTTAACCATGTTTTCTTGCACAGTACCCTTGCTTTGTTTAGAAAAGTTATTGGTCCTTGTTAAAGGTAGTGTAAAACGCTATTTAAATAATGATGCATGCCTTGGTTGCGGAAAAGTTGAAGAAAGCATTTATCAAATAGGTTGGAGCAGTATGTATGTGCAACATGTATGGTCAGTAATGACAAACATAACACAGTGGTGTTATATAGTTTAGTGTGTTCGGGTAGTTGGATTTTAATGAACTCACCTGAGATCATAAACACCCTGCATTGAACAAACCTTGGTTTTGCAAATCTCGACAATAATGAGATTTGTCAAGGGCTTGGAGTAGAATTCTCTTCAGGATTTTATGCACGGACACTTGTATTACTTTCTCTTCAGTTATGCTGAGCAGGTATAATTGTGGGTATTATCAGAGGCAATGCAATGCATGTATACACTGTTCCTGTAATGTATCTATGCTCAACTGAAATGGGAAAGCATTTTTTAAAAATATGAAGAACTGATAGAAACTTAAATTAGGTATATTCTGTCATACATACACCTACTGAAATTGTTTTGAAGTTATTTACTTATTAGCTCTGACACTATGACTAGTAGCTAAGCATTACACTTTATGAGCAGTGTTCTCATTCTATGTTTCAGTCCTTACGTTTGGATATATATTTTATGCATGTTATTCATCTTTCTTATAAGATTCATGTAGTGTTCTGATGAACGTTATCAATTTCTACTAAAAAAATATTATTTAAGTTCCTGTGTTAATGCTGTTAATGATCGCAATAAAATGACTACAATGACTTGGATGGCACAGTGGTGCAGAAGTAGTGTTGTCGCCTCCCAGAAAGAGGTTCTTTGGTTTGATTCTCGGCTTGAGTTCCTTCTGTGTGGAGTCTGCATATCCTCCCTGCATTCCTGTGGTTTTTTTCCGGGTGCTCTGGATTCCCCCCACGTTACAAAGACATGTGTCTGGAGCATTCCTCCCCAGGCCTCCACTGAAAACTGGCTTTGTTCCAAGTCGGACTTTCCCTGTTAACAAATATTAAAATAAAAAAATGCTGTATTGCTATTGTGTAAGTGCAAGTCTGGTGAATGGAGTTGTACAGTGAGCTACACATATTATTAATTGGTATAAAGCCTGTACTGTTATGATGGGGAAGTGACTTCTACATGCTGCTCACATGGTGGCAGGACAACAGTTTGAAGAATCAGATTATAATCGCATAATTCTTTACTAAACTGTCGCAGTGGTGGTCAGCATTCAGATGGGCAGATTAACATATTTTTGATGCTATACATTCCAGAAAACAGGGTTTGTAACTTAGTAATTTAAAAAAAAGATCATCAGACTCTGAAAAAAGAGTTAGCAACAGTACTAATGTGAGAAAGGAAAGCTATGTTAAATTATAGTAATATGCCCAGTCAGTTAAATTGGACTGATTTGTCATTGTTTTAAGTAAAGAATGATTCTATTTACTCACCCCAGGTTATTAATTACTACAATACTTACATAAATCCACTGTCTGTTTCCAATCCTTCTTCACAAAACTCTGTTTTACAAAATTCCAGGCAATCAGTTTCCTTTTAATCCATTCATCAGTCCAACTGTCCATGCATTCCAAACCTTTGAACTTAAACTTCAGCCTGCAGTACTATTTCCACTGTAATCCAATACATGCCGCAATTACACAAAACATATTACTTAGAACATGCAACTCAGAAAACTTAGAGTATATTGCATGTAATCCTTCATTCCTCTATACTGATTTACATTTAATACTATATGTTTAACATAACATACTCTAATAAGCTATAGCACATACTGAATAATAGATATTTGATCAATGTCCATATGTTATTAGAATAAGAAGTCATTAATATTATTAATTTCATGAAAAGATTATTAAGAATTTTTAAATGTGCCTACTTTAAGGGGTATATGAATAGTCATTTTATGATTCCTGTGATAAATTACCTAGTACTGTTCCTCTGGTCATATACTCATGTATTAAAGACTATTTGGCTAAGAATAATAGAAGAAATAAATCAGTTTCAAAGGGAAAAAAATTCTTAATAGAGTGGCAACGCTCCACACCTCTCAGCATAAAGAAGGATGCTGCCTGTGAATCTCACACCTATTATAACTATCTCTGAGGTCAGCAAGCCTGGGAACATGATCAGATGTGACAAAACCTCTGAAGATGATCAAATCTCAATACAACAGACATGTTGAGCATCTAAATAATACACTTGTTGTATCTACAATGTCATTATTTCTTCTACAAATCCTTATGTGCTAACATTTTTAAACTCAGACACTATAGTATTAAATATTACCTTTATTAATACTTCAGTGCTTTACCTTACCTTTTTGTGTGGCACATAACACAGCAAATTAAGGCCATTAGCAATTAATAAGCTGCTTTCTGAAGTCCAGAACATGATTCTATCTGCCTGCACAATCTACTGTATGACTCATCACTTTTCTAAATGACACAGTGCTCCTGGGTTGTCCATTACTTTATTAAGCTTTGCAAACCACTAGTAAATATCCTTGCTATATTTCACCTGTAGCTCTAATTCATATAAATGTGTTTTTCTTTACCCCAGCTTGGATAAATAAAATAAAAACTTAGTTTGAAAACTATGTGCCCAAACTCTGGAAAATATCCTGTGTTACACCCATACATAAAGACGGGACCTCCACTGAACTTAATAACTACAGGCCCATTGCTTTACTCTCACCCCTGGCCAAAATCCTAGCAAAATGCATCCATACCCAGATGCTAAACTATCTCCTAGACAGCAACATCCTGTCACCTACTCAGCATGGTTTCAGACCTGCCCATAGTACACTACAGCCCTCCTCTGCTTCACAGACACAGTAAACCATCTCAAAAATGAAGGCCTACAAGTGACAACTCTTTTTTTTTGGATATGTCCAAAGCATTTGACACAGTTTCGCACCAAATCCTGCTAAGCAAACTAAACCAATATCACCTATCAAATTCCACTCTTACCTGGTTCCAAAGCTACTTAACTGACAGGTACCAAGCTGTGAAATGGGAAAATTCTCTATCTCCTCAGCTGCCCATAACTATAGGAGTCCCACAGGGTTCTATCTTAGGACCACTACTATTCACAGTCTTCACAATTGACCTCCATACCTCCACACAGCATGCATCTATAATTCAGTATGCAGATGACACTACCTTAATCTGTGCTGCACAAAACATTCCCACCCTCCTGCAAACAACTCATCTAGCATTCTCTGATGTTGAAAACTACCTTACAAAGCCCAACATATCCTCAATCCAAAGAAAACTCAGCTTATGATTATAACCAGTTCTAACAAAAACACTAACAGTCAATTCACTATCTACTCCACAAATGCTACTCCAATTGCTCCAGTGGCACAGGCTAGGCTATTGGGAATAACCATAGACTCCCACCTAAAATTTGATAGTCATCTCAACTTAACTATTAAAAAAGTACATGCCAAACTGGGGTCACTCTACCATATCAAACCGTTTCTTACCAACAACACAAGATCAGCCATTGCTCGCTCCCAACTTCTATCCACCCTACTCTATGCATCTCCCATTCTGACTAATCTCAACAAAACTGAACTAAGCAAAATGGAAGCCTGCTATAACAGAATTGCCCGCTTTGCTGCAAATTGCTCATATAGAACTCATCACTGTACAGCTTTGAGACAGCTCCACTGGCTTGAACTGCCCAACATCCTAATCTACAATCAGCTCTGCCTCTGTCATTCTATCTATTACCTCCCCAATAAGTGTCCTGGCCTCAAAAACCTAGTACAACATCACTCAGCCAAAAGGTCTCTTAGATCATCAAGCAAACTACTATTAGAAGTCACCGACAGCTACAATAGCTTTGGAGATGCACTATATAGTAGTTCAGTGGCTAAAAAATGGAACTTTGTCCCCACTAGCATTCAAACCACATCATCCAAAGCCTCCTTTAAAGACCTCATCAGGCAACATCTCAAGCAAAGTTGGCAGTGCCATGATTACTCCCCAGGCTAGTGAAAGCGGATAATATATGCATACTAAATCTAGAGCACTTGATAATAGTTTTCAATCTTACTCAGAAACACTGGCTAATCTACAATGTATGTACTGTACCTGTGTACTATGTATGTATTCTATCTATGTTCCAAATTTCAGTTGTACACCACAAATCTATTAATTACCTTTATTTTTAAAATTAATATTTTTTTGTTTGTTCTCTCCACTGTAATTGTTTATGTGCCGCATACCACCGTAAAACATGTCTCTTGTAATTTGTGTGTATACGAATCATGTCTAAATAACTAAATGTGTGTGTAATTTTTCTTTGTGGAGCTTTTCTCCCCGGGCCTCTGCTGAAAAAGGGCCTTTTCAGCTCAGTCATACACCCCCGGTTAACAAATGTAAAATAAAAGAAAAATAAATAAAAAATAAATAAAATAAATTAATACTGTGGCTCTGAACTCCCAAATTACAGAAAACTCCATTTAAAATAAATGTCTAATGAGTAGCAGCAATCAGTGAAAAAAATGGCATTCCTCAGTTGCAGGATTACTGTATATTCTGACCTGGCCTCAAATTACTTCAATCATCAAACAAAATCCAAAATGATAACAACTGTTCATGCAGGGTTTCTTGTAGGATGTTGTGCTACAATCCCCATCTGGTCAGGGTATACTTCTTCAAAAACACATTCACCAACATGCAGGTGTCACCACATGGAAAAACAAAATACTTTGCTGCAGTGAAAAAATATTTATATATCTACATATATATATATATATATATATATATATATATATATATATATATATATATATATATATATATAAATATATCGTGAATCTGCAGTACAGCAGTCAAGTATGAATCAATTTGTAGAATCTTATTTGGAAAGGTGGAGTCAGTGAGGTTACACCTGACTGTCGAATTTTGATTGGATTGTAGATCTCCCCTCAGTGGTAGTGATTACATTACAATAACTAAGAAAATCAGTTACTCTTTTTAGAATTTCATCATCACAATAATTTCAGATCTGTAAATTCATCGGTCACCCCTTCACCTTACATACTTCAAGCTTCACAATATATCACATTATGTCCACACACTGTTATTGTACAATAAACCACATGACTCCCCTGCTGCAGAACAGCTCATTCTAATCTACTTCTGCTCTGGAGCAACAGCTGTAGAAATCCCATTCAGAATGTTTATAAATTGCTGTATTAATGAAAAATATATCCATGGACCTCAGAAAAAAGATTATAGTCATAGCACTATATCAGGATGGCATATCATTAGAAAAAAGTAACTACTGTCCAATTGCTTTACTATGCCCTGCTTTAAAAATGTGAAGGAATTATCCACAGGCACCTTTTGTCATTTACAACATAATGATGTCTTGATGTAAACTCATAATGAATTCTGCCCTGTGGATATGATGTTGTTACACTCATGAGTGTGCCATCCTTTGGATGAGATATTAAACTGAGCCCCCATCTGCTTGATTTGTGGTACCCAAATGGGTGTAAAAGGTTCCATGGCACCTATTCAAAGAGTAGGTGAAGTTCACAGGTGCCCAGGCCAAATTTCCAATAAAAGTATAAATATCACCTCAGCTCTCCCCTAAAAAGAGGGTATCAGACTAATGGGATTAATCTGTTTATAAAAGAATAAAATAAATAAGCTAAGCTCATCTCCATATAACAACAGGAGTATCTCAAAGGTCCCTGTCAAGGCTACTGAGTTTTGGGAGTAACATTTGGTTACATTTTAGAAGCTGCCATTTACAACAGTAAGCAGATGACTCTGCATTACTTGAGATCTTCCAAATTCCTAGATAAGGAATTTCTAAATCTCCAGAACAGTTTTAATTTTTTCTGATAATCGGCCTGTAATGCAGTCCTCATCTAAATGCCTAAGTCTGTTGTCTTATTGTCCAAGATGACACACCCCTTCAAATTCAACATCTTATAAAGAACGATCATTTGAGGCAGATAACTTGCATAGCTGACTCACTTGTAATGTATTAACCATAGCCTCATATTTTAAAATTCTGTTGCTGTGCGTATAAAATTGTGGACTATATTAATTATCTTAACTGACTGTTATACTGACCAAAAAAAATGTCCACAACATTCAGCAAGAATAAGTCTCACTCTGAACATGCCATTTTCCTGTCTTACCTTCTCTTACTTTGACTTCATTAGTAACTGTGCCAATCAGCCTTCACAGTAAATTAAAAAAAATCACTGCCAAACTGTCACAAACATACTGAACAGAAATGTAAAAAAGCAGCATTATAATGTAAATTTCAGATGGAAGATTCAATGGAACCAACTGGCCCTCAAATAGAGGTGAGCACTTTTGTCATTATTATAATGCTGACTTGCTTTATGTGTTGATAGTAAACTAGTTTATTTCTAATCAGTGTACTATTTAATACAGATATAAAATAGTGAGGATGGTATTGTCTGTGCCTAGCTGTTCAACAGGTAATCCAGCAAGAAAGGGATGTTTTAGAAACTCTGCAGCCAGGGACACAAGCCCCTAAGGTAGGTTGTTGCTCATGTTAAAAGTGTAACAATAGTTCAGGAAAGCATCTGCTACAGATTAGCACAACACATTATTTGAGCCTGAGAGAGGAAAGTGTGCCAACTGTGATAAGGGAGTGACAGGGGATAGGAGTGCAGATTATGGCACCGTTCAGGAAGGAACCTGTAGGTGTAGGAAGAAATTTAAGGGTTAAGGAGTAGGAAGGGAGACAATGATTATAAACACTTTTTCAATTTCTGTTTCTTCAGTCTCACATGCACATATAGGAAATATGTCCATGTTTAACAGTAGCTCTTGGTATTTCTGTCATGTTTCTTGTTACAGAATATTATTAAGTCTTATTTTTAAGAAAGGTTCATTTTGAGAAAGACTATTTGTTAATAGTATAACTTACCTTGTGTAAAAATGTCCTTAGTCAAGTCCTACAAAAATGGGGTTAAGTGTTTTAAAATCTTATTTTTAAGAAATTATGTTTAATAGCTGCACTGTATTTTGCTGTTAAAATAGTCATATGCCAAAGAATGCATTGCACTGAATGATAGGCCTAATTTGGCATACAAAAACTGACTTTATAACATATTTTGACCTTGATGAAATATTACAAAGAGCACATTATGGAAAGTGTAAGGGTTTTCTAACCACCATGGAGACATAGTGATCAAAGCATAATCTGCTGTTAGAATTAAGTCCTGTCTTATCTCTGATGGAAGATGAGAGAGGGTAGTTCAAGAATTTAGATAGCTTGAAAGGAGTGTATAACTGTAGTTGCTATTTGAAAGTTTTTCTAATCATTGGCACATGTTTTAAATCCATCTGTAGCTGGCTTCCAAACCTTCTGAGACCGCCTACCTTCCAGCTCATGCAGCAACTCTATATGTACGTCGACTGATTTTCTTTTCTTTTATTAGTTTTAAAATATTTTAACAGTGTAGTTCTTATCTAATTAAAGTTCTTTTTATCATTTTATGTTATTTTGCCAGTTTAAGCTATTAGGTTTTATCAGTTTAAGTCATTTTATCATTGTCTTCATTCAGACCCAAAAACAAATTTCCTTTAAGCTCTTTCAAGGTCTTATTTGAAAGAAAATTCCAGTTAATATAAGCATTGTGTATTTTATGTCTAAGCAATTGCAATTAAATCTTGATTTTTCTCCAGTGAGAGACAAGAAAGGCAGGCTAGTTCAAAACTTTGGGTTGCTTGGGGCCAGTTTAATTCTAACTGTTATTTGCTGTTGAGTTTAGAAAGCATTTTTTTAATCGTTGGCACTTGTTTTAAATCCATCAGTTGTTGGTGTTTAGATTTCCAGCCCTGCTGGTTTTGAGGTCCTGCAACAAATGTATAAGTACTTGTAGCCACTTTATTTGTCTTTTATCACTTTTTAGCTAACTTCAGCAGTTTGTATTTGATTCAAATTCTATTTTAACAGTTTAAGTAACTTTGTCAGTTTAAGCTATTCATTTTATCATTCCCCATTATTTTATTTGTCATTGTCCTCATTTAGACCCCCACAACAAAAAGGTTAAGTGTTTAAGCTCTTTTCTGTTTTGACAAATTCTGTAGAATAGCTGCACTGTATTTTGCTGTTAAAATTTTCTAGCTGTTGGAGTTATATCCTTTTTTTTTTCTCAGATGAGAAAAGAGGGATTCAAGGTACTAAATGATAAAATAACATTGAACCACTGTCCAAGAGAACAAACTTTAATGATTAAGCACTTTCTTTTAGTTAAGAACTTCATCAGAACAATTACAACACCTGTGCACACCCATATATACCCCTCATCATAATCACTTGATTCAAACAGCCAATGAGTGAATAACACATAAATGATTATGTTAAAACATGTATAAAATATATATAAAGAATATATAAAATATAAACTATATGAATATATGTTGTATAAGCAATAAAACCATGAATGCATTCTGATAGTAATGATGAAATATTAATTTATACCATACAACTTTGCCTCACAGCAAGAGGTTCTCATGTTCGATTCTCGGCTGGAGTGCGGGGAGTGCCTACTGTGTGGAGTCCGCATGTCCTCCCCACAGTTGGGTGGGCATTCGAAAGATATGCGTAAATGGGCGTTCCTTCGTTGAAGGTTGAATGTCGAGCTGGCACCTCGGCATTTGTGAAAATCTACTGCCAATCATTAGCAGACCAGAGTTCTGCTGTGGCGACCCCTAACCAGGAAAAGCCAAAAGACAAACAACAAAAACAAAAACAACTTTAATTTTAATAAAGAATTACTAAAACAAGAACCGTTAAGTCCAGGGTGGTTAGTGGCATCCAATGTAATTTGCCATTTTAATTCATTTTTATCTAAGTGCTCATCTATGATCCACCCTTATACATCTTTTTAATTTGTTCAATAATCAAAAAATTAAAACTGTGTAATATTATTTTCAATATGCCTATACAATGCATTAGTTGTCTTTTTGTTTTTGATATCTAAAGTATGCTCATATATTCATTTCTTGAAAGATCTGCTAGTTTTTCCAACATAGAATGCAGACTTTGATTAACGGTAATTGTTCTGTTTTAGACACTGATCTCAATATACAATGTCTGAAGTATAATATGAAAAATATCCTGCAATTCTGTACACCTTGTCCCTAACTATGAACTTATCGGTAGTATTGATGTAACTACATTGGGTGCAACTACTATACTTGAACATATTCATTTGTCTATTATCTTTTTTGTAATGTTTTCTTTCCATAAGAACTTTAAAAGACTTATCTTTCTTATAAGTAACCAAAGGCTTGTACCCCAGTTTATCCACCAAAACCTCTTCTTTCAAGAAGAGCTCCCAATATTTATTACTACATCTGACAATAGAGGGACTATCTAATGTATATGTAGTTATAAAACATCTAGTGGTATAAGACTTATTGATGCCTCTGTTCTGATTATTATCCACCCCATGTCTGGCTGATATATCAATTATTGATGTCCCATTCCCATTGGGGCCCAAAAATGAGTTTGTAAAGTCAGGGGATTCAGGGTAGTTCACGCATTTTGATTGGTTGGAGTTAGTTCATAAGTATAATATCTTTTGGCTGTTGAGTTTTAAGATCTTTTTTTTTTTATTTTTTATTTTTAGTACTTCTTATTCAGCTGGCCCTGTTTTTCAGGACTTGTTACAAAGGTACCTAACCAAGAGGATTACTGGCCTCAAACAGTTTCCCTATGCAGCACGATTGAAAAAGCTAAGACTGTTCTCTGTTGCATACCACTTTCTCAGACGCGATCTCTGTCCAACGTACAGAGCCATGTCCAACCCAGAATTGTTGAACATGCTCCATCTTAGCAAAACCAAATCTAGTCGAGCTACACGCTCTAGGGATATAAACCTCAACACAACAATGAATAGAACATGCTGGAAGGATAGATTCCCTTCACAGAGACTTCCCTTACTATGGAACAGGGTCCCGATCTACATAAGACAGAGCGCCTCACTATCACTCTTCAAGAGGAACCTTGATGAGTGGATGGGTAACAGAAAGTTCACACCAGGGATCACATCAACAGCACTACTAGATAGGGGCCAAGGGTACTAGCTGCTAGTACAAGGGTCTAGGGAACTACTAAAGGGGCGGTGAATACCTCACAATGTGGCTGGGCTAATATATGCCTTTGGGCAGATAGCCCAGTAACAACCTATGAACCTATGAACCTATGTTACAAGTAGATACATTATTTAATTTGCTTTATATCATATTTACATTGTTATTTGATTTTTATTTTGTCAGTTTAGGGTATTTGTTTTGCAAACATATCGAAGAGCAGCAGACCAAGGATAGAACCCTGTGGGACTCCAGTGGGGTTATGCAGAAAGGGAGACATTTTATTTGGCCATTTTATGGCTTGTTTTCAAATGTGTAGATAGCTGTAGAACCACTGGTGAGTGGGAGGGGTAAAGACTACATTAGAGAGCTTGACCAGGAGTATGGAGTGACAGACAGTGTCCAATGCCATTGAAAGGTCAAGAAATACAGCAGATAAAATATTCTAACCCTGTTTACAGATTTTATAAAGGAGAGGAGGGCTGTCAATGCGATATGGTCTGGAAAGAAACCATGCTGAGTAGGTCTAAGTAGGTTGTTTTGCAGTAAGTATTTCATTAGTTGTTGAATATATATTTACGTAATTGTAAAGCTGTAGTTCTGAAGGCATATGTTGAGTGGCTCATGTTACGATAGCAACAGACGAAACAACTTTTCTTGAACTGCAGTAGACCTGAGTGGTATTTGGAAAGCCATACTATGTAGTAGGTAGAGAAATATTCAATTATGTAAAGAAAAACTTGCAGTTTTCACTAGGTGAACTTTTAGGGACTCAAAATTGTAAAGTCATGGTTCTGAAGGTATGTGCTGAGTGGCCCTTGTTACAATAGCAACAGTAGGAGCTCTTTTTTCTCTGGTTAGAAAAAAAAGAGAACCAGGCTTGTTCAAGAGTCTTTTGAGGTTTAGAGACACTTTTTTAAATTCTTGACCCTTGTTTTAAATTTTCTTTTCCTGAATAGACACACATTGTATTTATCACAATTACAAAGTGCACTATAAAGAGAGATGGTTAGGACTGTTTAAAATTCATAGGTTTTTAATAAGCTTATGGCCAGGGAAGATCCTGGAGAAGCTCAGTCACATCACCAAATAATGGCGGATGGCTAACAGTTTCCTCCATTTTGTAGACTTTATCTATATAGTCATGCTTGGAAGTTATGGCCATGCATCCTGTCTCTTCTTAAGGGTTGCTAGGGAAGTATTATTCTTTTTTTTGTAAATATTTTTATTCCTTTCCAAAAACAAGAAAACATGAATGCAGGTTATTTATGACAGTGAAGTATTTACAAATTATTTAAAAAGGTTGGCTAAAACCTCTAAACAGATATAAAACATTAAAACCAAAATAAAGTATTTACAAGGGTGTCTATTGTTAGCATATAACTGACTTTCTATACAACTGTTTCCTGATTATAATCTGCTACAGTCATTACTCTCCAGTATTTCAGTTACTTTTTGCCATGCTATATATATAATGATGTAGTTCTTTGAGTTCTTCCTTTAATAGTGTTCATTTCCAATTGCGATACTGCTGACACCATATTCATGAATTGCTTAAAAGTTTGAGAAGCTTTGGATTTCCAGTTTGATGTAATGTTCTTCTTTGCAATGGCTAGGAGAGTCCACAAGATTACATATTTTGTTCTTGGTACACAGTCAGGTACAGGTGCATTAAACAAAATAATAGATTTGGAAATCTGGAATTTGTTATTGAATACCATTTGCAGAAAATAATTTATTTTATCCCAATATGGTTTAATCAAATGGCATTCGTAGAACATATGTTGCCAGTCTGCTTTTATTGATAAATCACATCTCCATTAGCCAATATTTTTCTT
Source organism: Protopterus annectens (assembly GCF_019279795.1). Lineage (NCBI taxonomy): Eukaryota > Metazoa > Chordata > Ceratodontiformes > Protopteridae > Protopterus > Protopterus annectens. Next base: position 240,214,906 of record NC_056729.1, on the reverse strand, counting down.
AAACATAAGTTCCATTTTATGAGGGGTTACGTAAGATCTGTATATGAATTGCCATGTAAAGAGTCTCCAATGTAGTGAAAGTGATGTTTGCTTTGGAGAGAGAAGAATGAATTTTTTGTCTCTGTCATTTGGCACATGTCCATTAATTGATCTATAATAATTCCATATTTTCTCATTATTATAAGTTTTTATTTTTTATTTGTTTTATAAATAGATGATAAGTATCCCTTTCCAGTAATGGGTGATTCATTAGTATTATTATATGTTCTATAAGATTAGAAACATTCTGTGTTATTGATGGTTGCATTGTTTCTTGTTTGCTTAATATATACTGTCTTAATTCTTGTAGATGTAGCCATGAACTATTTTCCATATTTAATTTCCGTTTAATTTGGTCTATTGCCAGAAGTTTTCCAGAATTTACCACTTGATGCCAATATATTAATCTCTTTTCTTTAAGCATGTTGACTACTTCTATATCAAATGTTATTATATTACCGTGTGTGTACGCTACTGGATATAATAAAAATGACCATGCTTTAATATCAGGATTGCTATTAATAAGATTTTGGAAAAATTTTAATGTATAAGTAATGTATTTGGAACTTATATTTTTATACTTATGTGTCATCATATCTTCCTTCATCAGCCATAGAAAATTGTTTTGTATGAAATCGGTATACTTATTTGCTACTACAAATCCTGATTTTAACCAGATTCTCTCATGAACTAGATTCCATTTTGATGTATATTTTATATTTAGCCATAATGATATTGTTTTAATAACAGATGAATGCAAATATACTTTTATGTCTGGTAAACCTATGCCACCCATATCCCAATTATCTAGATGATATTTCATAGCTATCCTTGGTTTTTTGGATACCATAGGAATCTTACCATTAAATCATTTAATTGTTTTAGATGTGATTTAGCTGGTGGCAAGAACAAGCTTGCATAAGATAAAGAATTTTTGGAAATATGATCATTTTAATTATATAGAGCCTTTCTTCCATTGAAAAGAAGAACTTATTCCATCTTTGTATTAGATTTTTAATATTATTTAAGGTCTCTTTATAATTTGTTTCAATTGTAGTATCTAGGTTGTTAGTTATTATAATTCCCAAGTATTTAATTGTATTATCGGTGGGGATATATTTATGGTATTTTTTATTTAGATCTATTTTATTAGTATTTATAAGCAATACATTTGTTTTGTTCTCATTAAATTTAAGACTCGAAACATTTTGAAAGTTTTGAATTGAGTCCCACAATGTTTTTAAAGAGCTATTATTATTCTTTAAGGTAATTAAAATATCATCAGCAAAAAGTTGAATTTTAACCTCTAGGCTGTTGTCTAATTGTATTCCTTCAAAATTTTTATCCATACGTATATTATTTGCTAAGTGTTCAATGACTAGTGCAAACAATAATGGAGCAAGAGGGCAGCCTTGTTTTGTGCCCTTTGTTATTTTAATAGATTTAGACAGAAACGATCCCAGTTTTATATAAGCCAATGATTTTTCATATAATGATTTTATTAACAAGGTGAAGTTGTTTGAGAAGCCATATTTTTCTAAAACTAACCATAAATAATTCCAGTTCACTGAATCAAATGCGCTATTTATGTCTAAACTAATAACATTCATTTTGTTTTTTGTGACATTTATATAATCGATTAAGGAAAGAATTCTTTTGATGTTGTCATAAATGTTCCTATCTTTTATAAAACCTGTTTGATCCCCCTCTATCAAAATGGTAGTAATTGTTTTATTCGAACAGCATGTATTGCCATACAAATTTTATAATCTATATTAAGAAGTGAAATGGGTCTGTATGATAAACATTCACTGGGATCTTTACTTTGTTTCAGAACTGGTGATATTAATGTGTACTTCCAAGAAAGAGGGATGTCTTTATAATTTTTAACTGATGTAAAGACATTCAATAACAACAGCAAAGCCTCATTAGATAGTAATTTAAACATTTCTGGGGTGATATTCCTTGTGATTCATGAAGCTTGCACCAGGCGCAGGCATAGCGTAGGCAGTATAATGCCAAATATGGCCGTCGAGTGATTCAGGTACGATCCAATTCCACGTGCACTACTGGCGTATGCCAGAACTGCACAGCCCTTGGCTTAGGTATGCTAATCACCCCATGCGCAGTGCCACACCATGCAAATGAAGGTACATAGCGATTCATGAAGTGGTGCAGGCGTAGCGTAAGCCCACGGAAATGTAAACCAAAAAACACGGTTTACATTTTCCCAAACAGAACATCGGAGGTATGGAAGCGGACCAGACTCATGTATTACAAAGTTAACATATGCCAATGGCTAAATACACAGCCAATGGCATAAGAAAAGATGCACAACACCTAAAAAACAACATTTAATGTCATGTCCACAGTAACACAAAGTACAACCGCAGGGCATCTGTGCGCAAACTGGAACACAAAGAAAATATATGCAAATGTCATAAAATCGCAATGTAATACAAATCAGGATTTCACCATAATACTCAATGGTATGCATGATACACCACAACCAAGCTGCAAGGGTTGCTAAGGGTCTGTGACAGTGTTTGGTGCAGTAACTATGAATTAGTAGTCAATGCCATGCAAATGAGGCAAGTAATACTGAATCGCAATTGTCCCGCCGGATTAAGGATGTACCATACGGTGCAGCGCTATAACACCGAGGAGTGGCTCAGAGGTATACATGACATCAGCAGTGGGGTGTGTCACCATAGCTGTAAGCACATTGGAGCAATGCAAATCTGGCCTGGCCATTGCTAAGCAAAGCCGCAGGACAGGGGTGGGGAGGTAGGTATAGCATCATTTAGCTGAGAGCACATATGGTGCCCGAAAGCGCATGTGTACAGGAATGAAAATGTGCCCAAAACCCGGTAAGCGGATGCACGCGCCACGAACCATAGCACAAACAGGAAGGTCAGGGGAAGAAAAGAAGGAAATGCCACAGTGGGGTAATTGGAGTACAACTGAGCAATTAACACCTATTAACTCACAGCGGGCAATCAACGGCAGCTGACAAGTCTGCTCACAGAAACCTGCAAAACAGGATAGGGGAGGTGTCGGATTGCAAAGAAAGGAGAACTGTCATAGCAGAGCAAAGCAAACCTAGAGTAGACTGGCAATAGAACACATTATGCAAGATAAGCTAGGTCTAGGAAAGTACAAATGAAAGCAGGCTGCAGGATGCATGCCAGAAAATGGTAGGTGAAACGTGAAGAAATGTAAAGGGAAGGGCAAGAGGTAATCCACGGCAGCCAAATGTAATTCAACACCAAAGGCACCACAGTAGTAGTTCCTGTAGTAAAACACATAAGATACCCTGTAGCTATGATCGTACATACACACCCTATGACATCATCGGTGTTCAGAGCACAATAGTATAAAGTGTGAAAGCGCCCTACACACACCTGTGTCTTCCCAAACACTGCACCATAGGTGTAAACACATGGTCAACTTTTAAAATGTACATGTTGGGAGCTGCCATAGCTGTGATTCATTACCATGTGTTAGAGAGAGGATGATGCTGACAACCACCGCAAGCCCCAGAGGAGGAGAAGAATGTTCAGACCAAGGGTAACCTACCAGGGGCTACATGATCTGGAGATAGTAGAGCATTACAGGGTAGACAGGGACATCTTACAGCAAATAGTATGAGCTGTGCTGGCCATACCTGAGAACCAGAAACAACAGAGGGGAACCCATCCCAGTGGACATAAAGGTATGTGTAAGCTTGCGAATACTAGCCACAGGTACCTTTCAAAGGCCAACTGGAGATATAATGGGGATCTCACAGGCATCAGCATCCAGGGTACTACACCAGTTCCTGGATGCCATGTTACCACATGCCAATGAGCATATATACTTCCCCCGAACTCAGGAGGAGTTGGCCAGCAATATGTGTCACTTCTACCATGTGGCACACTACCCGGAGGTACTGGGTACGATAGACTGCACTCACATACATATCAAGTCACCACCCAGTGAGCATGGTAGGCGCTACATAAACCGCAAGAGATTCCACTCCATCAACTGCCAGATCGTGTGCAATGCCCAGGGCATTATCATGGATGTGTGTGCTGGCAGCCCTGGAAGCTACCATGACTCCCATACCTAGCATGCCTCACAGCTGTATCAGGTATTTTTCAGGGGGGGCATCCCACATGGCCACCTTGTGGAGGATGCTGGCTATGCACTGGATCCGTGAATGATGACTCCCATCAGAAATGCACAAACACCCATGCAAGAATGCCATAATGAGGCACACGCACAAACCAGAATCATCATAGAGTGTCTGTTCGGGATGCTGAAATCACGGTTCCGTTTCTTTGGACACATCTGGTGGAGCCTTGCAGTACTCTCCAGGCACGTGTGCCCACATCTTCATAGTATGTGCCATGCTACATAATATGATCCTGCTGAAACAGTTGCAGCAGGGACAAAATGGTGAAGGCCCTCATAGCCAATCGCAATTGCCAAAGCCATCACAGGCACAGAGGGATTCAGACCACGAACACCCTGTGCCAGCCCCAGTAGGCAGACAGAGGTGTGCCCAATATGCCTATGCCTTGGCAAAGAGGGAACGTATAGCACATACTCTGACAGTGTAGGACCCTATGGACTGACACGCCTCTCCACCTGCACACACAGCAAAATGGATGGCACACACACACGACCACCTGTAAATTGTAATGTATAGGTGGTCTACTGTGTGAATCCTACATAGGCAGCCCTCAAACGTTGTACACACAACAGCTATTGGAACAAGGAATGTCAGCACCTGAACAGTACATGCACCTATCAGCATATGTTGGTGCTGTGTGTATATTTTCCTAGGTACATTGGTAGGTACATGCCCGATTGTCAGAGGCCATACACCAAATGAGGCAAACAGTGTCTGCTGTCACCACAACATCGAGTAACCAACTGCCGCTCAGTGGAGCAGAGGCTATCGCGGGATCACATGTGTGTAAGCACTGTTCTCCACACACTCTGCACGGATTCCTTGCTGCGTTAATGAGGGGCTCCACATAATGTAATCATGGATGTTGTGTCAAGGCATGGGGTGTACCCATGACAGGTATCCATCACCCCAGCATGCTCCACCTACGGTCGTTTGAAGGTGTAGCACATTATCGTGTGTGGCTCACTGTGATATACATACCCAATGCTGGAGCACATCCAGTAAACATCACATGGACATACCATTAATTGGACTCATCCATATGTAAACTAACTGAGTTACCCATGTGAATGCAGTATGGAGTAGCAGCCGTAGTATACTCCACATACAAAACGCCATAACATGTGTACAAATCCCAGATGCCCAAGTGGTAAATGCAGTGACCGTCATGCATGTTCCCAGTCCCACGTCCTGCAAGGGATGTAACGTAATCCCGAAGGCACGAATAATGCATGTCGGATGCAGGTCATCAGATCATGTTTAGCAAACGTTAGTGGGAATATGAGTTGCCCAGCGCTGGTAAGCGTCGTTTAAATATGATTATATGGATATGAGCAAAACAGGGATAAGCTTCTCTGAATATCACACAGATCACGGTCAATGATGTCCAGAAAAGGTGAAACCAGCATTATTCACCCCTGTACTAATAGTGCCTGCTCTGAAGGGTAAAACGACCACTGCCAGGAGTAGAACACGCAATCATGTATACAATCACCTAACACTATGGTAGCCAAGATGTACCTACGGCAGATGTGTAATGTGACAGGTTCAAACACAAATGTGCGGAGTCCAGGAAACAGTATACACCGACAAGTACACAATGAAAGGTGTATTCTGCCTGTCATTCTCTCTGTCACAGATATATATATATATATATATATATATATATATATACATACATATATATATATATATATATATAATACAGATAGGGTGATAGAGAGATATATGTTGATATATACGGAGTCACTGATATCTGCAAATATATAGATAGGTCAACGACATGTACACAACCATGGAGGTACAAATAAATAGGATACCGCCAACTACCGAATGTGTCACATACCAACACGCGTAACCATGAGGCTGAAAGACTGAAAGAACACAGTACCAGAACACTAGAACTGCAAGTAATATTATCACGATATGAAGGGACATTTAGTTACCGCTGTCGGTGTTGCGGTCCAAGTAGGCACTGTGTTCAAATGTGTTCGTGACTGCCGTAGTCTGTGTATGTGTGTGTTGAGGGTGCTGTGTGCATGTCCATGTGACTGTAATGTGTGTGTGTGTGTGTGTCTGCATCGTGTGTCTGTTAGTGCCAACTCGGAGGTAGATCATTACAGTAGGTGTGGTTATAGCTAGCCATAGGCATACGGTTACCACCTGTCCCACATTAGGAGGGACAGCCCCTCCCTGGGCAGTTGTGTCCTGACATAAAACATTAAAAAGGGCAAACGTCCGAGATTGTAGGACATTATTATGTCCCATATATTATGTAATAGTTGCATTAAATAGTTATGCCTGTATGTAAGAAATGTAAATGTTACATGCAATATGATAAGTAGCCAAAGTCCTACAACAATAAGTATGTATTGAGGATAAAAGTATGTGCTATGCTGTGTACTGACCATGGGTATGTGTCGGCCTGTAAGCACTGATGTGTGTCCCGCAAGTGCCCACAATGGCCATTTGAAAAGGTGGCAACCCATGCCAAAGAGGTTCAGTTACCAACACAACTGCAATGAGTGCAAATATCTGGGACAGAAATACACGGGACAGCTGTCATTTAGTAACATTCCTTTACATATCGCTGTAATTCTGGAGGTATGGAAGTATCAACCTCACCTGCATACTATATAGAAACCAATTAACAATGGCCCAATGTATATGCCCGTAACAAAAGTCTACTAACTGATAGGTCTTTAATTAGGGAAGAAGCCCACACACATATATGGAATATGTAGAAATGCAAGCCCCACAAACCTGTATATGCTATGTACACCCACCTACATCCCCCAAACACGAAACTATAGCAATACAGACTGTAATTACAGCACAAACATCCAGTCAGTCAATTACATCTGCAGAAGCATTAACATACCTTGTGAGAGACACATTTTAAAGGCGCCATGTGAAATCGTAGCCGTTGTATAATGGAACAAACGGCAATGTTACAGGTTTTGTTTGCAATAGTCCCTTATCAGACGGTTGGGATGACAGGTACACTCACATGTAGAACCACATACTCTAGCCGTCACACACAATCCACGGGGGACATGAATCCAAACTATCCGTGTCTCTACACATAGCAGTTGCAATTACACACAACAAAACACAATACAGGCCGTCTCCCCAAAGGTAGGGCAAATGGGCAATGCCCAAGTGGAGAATTCAATTATACCCCACTGTTGCTGCGTAATTGGCGAATGGAGTAGCTGTACAACTGATGTGCAAGTAATAATTCACTCAGGAACACCAAATGGTGGCAGGAAACCACGTTACAGGTATCGACGTATATAAGGATGACTTGCCAGACATTCAAACTGTATGCTCATACCATAGAACTGTTTAAACAGTGTAAGAGAGATAGTTACTAAAGTCTGGAATGATAACAAGGTATATAGAACACTCAGTATGTAAGTGTATGTATAGCCTGTTTTGTATTAATTATGTTAGTGTATGTATAGCCTGTTTTGTATTAATTAAAAGTGTCCGCAATGCATAAAGTGGGAAAAGGTATTATGTAGTGATGTCTTACTTGAGCATAGTAACGCTTGTAGAAATTGTGTGTTCTGCAGTGGGCCACAAGGTAAACATCACAGACACCACAAGGGATGCTACATGAGGGCTTTAAACAGAACAATTCCATACCACCCGCCATCAGTGGTAGGGTATGTCCAACAAGTACTTGCCATAGCAGGGGATAGTATATGTTGATATACTGTCACAGTAGGCATGTGTATGGGCACATAACAACAATGACATGTCTAAGGTGGTCCCACTGTGCAAGTATGCTTTGCATTATGGGATAATATGTAAAATATGTGTAATGTACAGTATTGTAGGTAGATATGTCAGATATTCTACACAGCATGACAGGCATATCATGCATACCAAAGGTATTGTCTATTGGCATGTACAATACACAATAACAGGATACATATGGCTTGTAGTCACGGGACACTGTAACAGCATGATAGCTAATCTAAATGGAAGAGCTACTCAATTAACCATGCACAAAGGACATGTAATAGCTTCACAGGTTCATAGTGGGGTACTATGCAGTCTGGCAAGTCTATGTGTAAGCCCAACTACAGTGTTTACACCAGCAGCAGCTCTCTAGGGTAGTGTCCTGTCTGTGAACAGCAGAGCCATGTGTTACCTGCACCTCTGCACAGTACAGCCACTGCAGTGATCCCTGGCGTACAAGTGTGTCTCCCATCCACCAAGTGAGGTATCACATGAACAGTGCTACTGAGTGTCACTGCGTGATGTACATAGGAATCATGTTCCAAAGCATGGTGAGTGTCTGGTTTGGGAATGTAACCCTCAAGCACATCCCACTCATCATTGCATGTGTGCACATATCCATGAGCATGTTCCTCACAGTGGCTTTTGCTTATGTCGCTTATGTGGAGTATATCCATGAATATTGTTGTGGACATGGACCTTGTCTGTTCAGCAGAGGTCACCCCTGAGTATGTAGTATGCAAATGTGTACAGATGTGGTGTCCGTAGTTCTGCCGCATACGTCAACCGTCAGAGCTCAATAAATGTTATGGCGTGTTAATGTTGTGGTATGTAAAGCCGTAGCTGTTCTGTAAGGTACACACTAAATGGGGTGTTGTACCCTTGAATGTGTGTATACGTCTGGAGTTCAGAGGTACAATGGGTGCTTATGTTCCAGCTACAAACCCAGTACAGATAAGTGTGGCCACGTAGAAGGATATCCACGCCATAGTGGCAATATGGTTATCAAAGGAGTGGGTGTGACATACATGTGTACTACGATCACGTACAATGTGACATATATGTAGGGGACTACCACCTTTGTGATAGTCAGTGGGTGAATGGTGTAATGCAAAGGGGATGTTCATGCACCTTGTGTCATGCAGCTTGAGGCCATGATATTGATATCAGGTATTCGTCACAGTGACACCCTTATGGAGGGAGTCAGTATCAGCTGGTGGATCAATCATGGCGCTTTGTATGCAGTTGTCTGGAAAGCTAGTCAGCGAAAGTCCCTCTGTGCTAGCCTGTACCTCAGGGAAGCATATACCGAACATGAGGGGCCCTATGACTGAGGACTGTGGTACGCCAAGTGTAACTAAAATACAGTAGGTACTATGGTATGCTACCCTCATTGTGTGTGTCCTGTCCATGAGCCACTTTGCATAACATCCTGAGACATAGGGGTCGATGTGCAAGTGGATGTGTATGTTGTCAATACCAGAATGGAGAACGGTGCTGAAAGCCAATGAGAGGACAATGTAGGCTGTGTGGACCCCCTTACTGTCATCAACTACCCTGGTAATTGTATCAAAGGAGTCCACCAGGTGTAGGAGCCATGCTCTGGCCCTAACAAGTACAAACTGGGTGGCATCAAAGGATCAGAGCCCACCAATGTCTCTGTGAATGACTTCCATGATGATGTGCCCCATAGCCTTGCAGAACAGTCCAGTCAGGCGTATAGGGCAATAGTCCCTCTTGTGCATTGTGGCGCCACCTGTGTGGAGTGTGATAACTGTTGCTGTGTGCCATTCAGGGGTCACAATGTCTGATACAAGGCTATTACTGAATATGGTGGCCAAGTGAGGAGACATGTCGTTCAGAGGTTTGTGTAAATTACAGCCTGGGATGTTGGACGGTCACATGGAGTCAGTGTTCCAGACCTTATAGAGTGCAGGTTAGTACTGTATAGTTGTGACCACAGGGACACTGCAATGTTCCTGCATGGATTGTGGCCCTGTAGGGAGTGAGAGGGTGCAATGTTAGCATTGAACCCATACGCCAGCATGTTGCCAACATCACTTGGTTCTGTAATGTTCTTTAGTAACTGTTGTATGTCAGAGCAGATGTGGGTATTGCCATTGACTACTGACATACCTCCATAATGCCTTGTGGTACACCCTGGAATGTGTCGCAGTAATGTTAACATAGCTAGGTTCAGAGTATGTGATGAGGGATCACGTAGCCATACTGAGGTTGACCAGTGAGCTACCCCACCCATGGGATTGTACTCCACTTTGCAACAGCCTCCACCTGTTGTTGTAAATTATGTCCATGGAACTGGACCCCCAGAGTGGCATCCATTATCTGGTGGGTACCGTCATGGCTCTGTGTGGAACAGCATGATCCTTGCAGTAGTGTAAGTGCTAATGAAGTGCACTGGGGTATGTTTCAGCATTTGTATGTGCATTGTCCATCTGCACAGGTGTCATGATGTTAACTACTGCTGTCATAAGACGTCTGTAGTTGGCGTTGTAGTACTCTTGTACTGTGTATGCCGTGAAGGGTGTGGTGCCGGGATGTGGTAACAAGGGTGATTAGCATATGTTCGGAATCCACCAATGAGGGGATGACCCCAGGTGTGGAACACCAGTCACATGTTGGTAGTGTCCATGTCTAGGATATTGTTGGTCTTGTAGGTGGTGTGTATGGGTTGATCCAGCCAAATGGAGGTTATGAATCCCAGACAGCATTGGCCTAATGTGTCAGTACATGAGTGGCTATCCCAGTTAAGTGTGGGGTAGTGTCAGTCTCACATCAGTAGTACCTGTCTGAACCCTACTGTCCAGTACACCAAGAAATGAGGTCTGGTAACAGTGGGGTATGTTGTTGAATGCGTAGCATGTTACAATGTGTATAGCAGTTCTGGCCACAGTTAGTTGCACATGGAGCACCTCTGATGCATTGTGCTAAGTAACTAGCCAGGATGTGTGTACAGCATAATGGAATATGGGAACACCTCAGCCGTGGGTGTGCCGGTCCAGGTTACATGACTGAAAGGTGTGGTCTGTGTATAACCTGTCATTGCAGGCGTGCTCTGCAGAGCCTAGAGTTAGGTCCCAGTCACTGCAGAGATATTGAAGTGGTCCATTATAAGGAGTGCCTTGCCTGCGTGCGTCAGAGATGAAGATGTCAAGCATTGCGTCACATGACCCTATGTTTTGCTTGCCTGTTCCCATTCTGGTGAATGTTATTGGAAACTGTGCAAGACAGGCAGTATAGAAGCAGCAAGAGCCTTACATGTTATCTGTACTCCCAGGGCTGACAGGTGCAGGTCATCTGTGCCAAGGCATCGTGTTTTGTTGACCATGTCAGTTAAAGCGGACAGATACCAGATGCCTGTGGAATGACAGCAGAAGCATAGGCAACTGTTGAAGTGACACAGTCAGTCGTTGTACAGTGGTATCAGGTCCGGATGAATGCATAATGCTCCCCAGGGCTTGGCCCATACCTTCAGGGCTACAAGACCGGTGAGCTATTGCATGTCCCTGCACATGTAGTCTGTGAAGTTGCATCTCAGGGCAGTCACACTAACATGGAGAATGACAGTCAAATTGTACCTGGTGAGGTGTGGCATGGGTGCATAGGTAATGTTGCAGAACCAGTTACCCGACAGCAAGATGTAAGCGACTATCACCTTGTGTAGCCTGCTGAGTGGGACATCAGTGTGACTGCCTACAGAGTCACCTATGACTGGTGTGTTATGAATGTTATAACACCCTATTAGCTGTATGTGATGGGCACACATGAGTCTGTGGGCTATAAGTTATTGTTGTTGTGTTTGGTGATGGGGGCTGCCTTTGGTGCCTACGCAGAGTATGGAGAGGTACTGCACAAGGTGTACTCTATGTGTGGCCTGTGGTGGCGGAGATCTTGTGAGACTATGTGATGAGTGGGGTGTGTTGCAAATGTTACACATCCCCACATGATTGTCAGGTTCAGTCAGGGTTGGTGACAGCATTACCCCCAGCATGGCTGCATATGTGCATCTCCCACAGGCTGTAGTGTCATATGTTGGGAGGTGAGCATTGACTGTGTACATGAGACAATTGCTCTATTGCCACATGTACGCCATATTCATCATATAGACAGGCAATAGCACCTGTACGTGACAGTTGGACATGCCTGTATATACAACCATGTCTCACAAGATATGTGAGTTACATGTGTACAACAGCTGTTGTACTGTAAGCAAGCTGGACATGTAAGGACAGACAGTGTACTTGTGAGAAATGGTGTGGAATGGGTGCTATATTAATCAGTAGCTCATGAAGTGCTCACAAGTTCTGAACAAGTGCTGAGCATGAAAATACAATACAGATGTGTTGGATAATATCAACCCACAAGTGGTGACAACAGTCATAACTGGTGGCACCGCACTATTACCCTGCTGAGTACGGTCTGCAAGTCCATGAACCATTATCAATGTAGATGTTAGCAGTACAGATGTAGATGACAGTACGGATGTTTTACTACATGTAAACCAAACGAATGAGCTGTAGGAAGCACAAGTCCAAGGCTAACAATGTAAAATAATTTTAATAATTTTAATAAAGTAAGCACACGCTTTCGGAGAACTCAATGGTGCTCCTTCTTCAGACAAAAAGATTAAACATTTCTAAGTACCAAACACAGTTATATAAAGTTAATTATGCTAATTGAATGTGTTCAAACCAATGAATCACGTAACCCCATTATGGGGTATGTGTTCCTACTACTGGCAACAGCAATCATGTACCTTCGTATGTCACAGGAGTGTTCTTCCAGTGGCCTGTTGACAGAATCAACACTACAAAAGCTGCCAGAGTGACATGTGCATATCACACCAGTGCCAGCTACAGTAAAACAGGGTTAATGTGGTGTACTCCCCCCTCATTGTAGCCCATACCACACAGACAAATGTAAGGCATCTATGTACGTAAGGATGTGAATGGCCATGACCTATGAGCAATAGCTGTCTCAGTGTTGTGAACAACATACAGAATGAGCTTTGTGGATGAGGTGTGTGACATATGTGCACATTCTGACAGATGATATCAGCATTGTCACCGCTAGGTGAATATCCCTGTACCCATTAACTACCACCTAGGCTGTGGTCAGCATTATGGACACTGTGTAAGTGATGGTGCTGTGCAGTTCAGCTCCCTGAGTTGGTGACGTCTCCAGGCCTCTTAGGTAGTCATACGAGGCACCCATGTCATGACAGGGTGCCATCCATGAGCATGGAGATCATTGGACAGGCATACTCAGCACTTGGGTGACCAATATTGGATCACATATCACCTTTAAGGGATATTGGCCATGCATGGATGGGCGATACCAGCCTTCACAATCCTCACCTCCACTATGCAGCATGCTGGCTACCTTGCATAAAGACATGTGCTACACTATGATGTTGGACATGCTACATGTACATATCCTGATCTGAAAGACATACGTCATGGACAGCCACCATCCTACTACTAGGATCGCCACATGCTGGACCGATCCCTGTGCCATACATGTGACATACTCCCGCCATACCATGCAACCCTGTCCATCAAAGCTGCACATGTCATCTCTGTCATACACGGTGTGATGACCACATGGTAGATGTATTATCAACTGTCTGGATCAGTAATGTGGCACTGATGCACCTCGCGGTGGCAAAATGGCTGTCGGATACAGCTAGGAAACCTTGCCCGTACATGCTATAGTTGATAACCATCCCTGCGAATGACGTCCGACTAGCCATTGTCCCATGTCTATCACATGTGCAACACAGGCGATCCGTGGCAGGATGTTGAACAGCTGTACAGTGCCGTGTAGATGTATATGGCAAAACACATGCATGTAAATGTTTCCATTCGTATGTGTGCATTGTCACTGCTCAAGTCCATTAAGGAAGTGTATGTGTTGATATGTGACATATACACAGCATCAAGGTCAACAGCATTACCGTGGACACATCCAGGCATGTGCTGATAGGTAAGGACATCAGTCCAGGCAAACAGACATGCCCACATCAAGACAGCATTCACGTGGAGTATGAACAATGTAATGAGGTGACACACATATATGGTGATGATATCCAATGCATAACGGGTGTTACATGTGTGTGACACAAACTTGACAGTCATGTCAGTGTCATGATGATTTGCAAAGATAACTGTGCAGATGTACTAGATTTACTAGAAATGTATGTGCAGCAGTATCTCTGTACATCTCTGATACTGTGACCTGTCACCATCATTATGTCTTACAGATAATGCCTCGTTCACGCCTGTTAGCGTACAGCCGCCAGGAGGATGATGTCCTCATCCCGTACCTCCGTGAGAACTACAAGGTGTTGTTCAGCCATGTGCCACAGCATGCCCAGCAGCGTGACGACCTGTGGCAGGATCTTCGCAGGAGGGTGAATGATGTGGGTGGCCATAACTGCACCTACCAGCAGGTGCGCAGACACTGCATGGACTTGATATGACATGCAAAACAGCGTGCCACTGCAATCACCAGGGAACAAGGTGGAACAGGTGGTGGGCCACCAACCCAGCCCCCACTCACATACACCGAGGAGCTACTGGCCAGTCTGGGGACACCCTCAGAACAGCATCCACAAACACTAGCTGCCATCATGGAGGTGGGTGTCTCCCAACCAATGAGCCTGGAGTTGCCTGGTAAGTCAGTACTGCACATATAACTATTATATCCCATTTAGTTGCATGTGTCACTGTACATTATGTAATGTAACATCATATGCAAGGTATGTTGACACACATGCTGCATACTACAGTATGCTACCCTTTGTATGCACACATGTGCATACTATATGCTATTGTCATACAGTCATGGATAATGTTCAAATTGCTGTGTCACCCCTATACAGGTACCTCTGGCGTGCCGCACAGACATCAGTCCATTGCAGGTAAGACTGTCATCAGTATCAGGCATGTTAAAGCATAGATCTATTCGCCATGTGGCCATTTAACACTTGTACACTTGATGTTCAGTCCAGTCACGATATACAGGTCGCATCACCCATCATTCACACTGGCTACCCATGTGCAATATATACAAACAAAATGATACACCGACATGAAACCACAGTATCTGTCATTGCTACATGTGTGGACAGCTGTGCATACAACGGTGGAGGTGTTGTACAATGTAGGCATATGTACTATACATTGGAACAACACGTGTGGTACGCAAACAGTACCACACAGTGAGCTGGTATATGGGTGCAGGAGTCACCATTGTGTTATATGCCCCTGCAATGGGTGCACACATTGTGATGTGCCATCTGACATGTCCCAGACACGTAGTGTTCTGGCTGCAATATTGTCACACTATCCCATAACACATACCAAACATACAACCCGTTGTCTGCATAGCCCTGTGGATGGTGACATATCTGACATCTATGGGTGTATGTCATATGGGACAACACAGACATGTGAGATAGATGGCCATCACAAACATTTGGCCAACACATGTCCACACATGGCCATGGGGGATGGCCAGAGACATGTAGCCACACAGTAGATTTGATGTGTATACACCCTGTTGCACATTGTCCACACATGGTCCAATTATAGCCTTAGTTGACTGATTATACAGTTGATGTGGTACACTGGACATCCTAAAAGCCTGTGCACAGCTAGTGGAGGTGTCACTTAAGTCTACCATATAAGATGTGTTGAACATCACGACTGTGTCATAGCATGACAGTAGTCACCTGTACAGCTTCCACAGACATTGACACCACATCAGGCCACATATAATGTACATTTCCCTTGCTGCTGTAGGACATCACCGTTAGCTGTGCACCTCGTGTGTGTGGTACATCAATGTCATGTGGGACATGGTGACTTGACAAGTCTGCCATGTGTGGACATGGCTGCCAGGCAGCTAAGACTCTGTAGTAGTTGTGCAGGGGTGTCATCTGTAGGTCTTCCAGTGACCTGTCACATGACACAGCATGGTTTGGTGTGTATACACCTCAGTATCGTGGGTCACAATCCACAGTTATGTCATGGGTATGCATGCAGTTATGACTATGCAATGTGTGCATATTATGCACTGTATAGCAATATAGATGCCTCATGATGCCATGCAATGGCACAGTGTCTGTACTTCACACTGTATAGCAATTTAGATGGCTCACACTACCCTTCCATGCTCATGCACATTTGCTAAACATGCATTCTATCTGTAGGGCATACAGACAACACTGCAATGTGATGCCCATTACGACACTGTACATGTGTCAGAACACCATTGTGTCAGACGTATGCATGTTAATGCACACATCAGCAGATTACATGTCAAGGTCACGTCAGCCATGTGTACTGTTAACCTGTTCTGGTCCACATGGTGTATCACGGGGATGCATGCTTACTACCATGATTGTGTGTACTGCATGGCTACTGATATGACACCTACTTGCTGTAGTGTGCACCCCAGGGAGTTATGCTAACTAACACTATTAATGTCAGAGTTGCATGCCGTCTGCTGTATCATATGCATGCTGCATGCCGTCTGTCAAATCACATGCATGGTGTGTCTGTGTATGTCTGTGTGTGTGTCTATTGTAATTTAGAGTCTTTCTTTGCATTCACAGGTGATGTAGGTGCATTACCCTCCTGCGGTCCATCTGATGTTAGTGTCCCCACAGATACTAGCAGTGATGAACATATGCATGAGGGACAGGCAGGGTTGTCAGGGGCTGAATCTGTGCCAATGGTTGCCATCCCAGCTATGTCCCCCTCTTCCCCTCACACAGTTCTGCTGCCAACACATACTGCATCACCGGTGGCCATAGAGGAAGGACATTCAGCATCTGTTAGCATGGAACAGGAACGTGTGGTGGCTACAGAAGGTGTGTCTCCACACCATGGTGTCAGTGTAATGACTACAGATGTGCCACACAGACATGTGGCCAGTGCTGCTCGTAGGAGGACCTCTGGCAGACATGCACCTGCAGGACAGAGCGCAGCAGCTGGTATCACCAGACGCATGTTCCAGACTGTAATGGCAGCACAGGCACATGCTGAATGACAGAACAGAGAAGGGCAGAGGCTGCAGAGGGCTGCTATCCATACTCTAAATGACAACATGCAGGCATTGGCAAATGCTCAACAGCAGATTGCTGATGTTCTGGACAGGTGATTGGGTGACATGGTTGGAATCCTTGACCGTGGCATGGCAATCCACGAGAGTGAGCTGTCTGTGCTGGAACATCTGGTAGGAGTGAGGCATAGGCCATGTGGACGTAGGCCAGCTACACCACCTAGTGCAGGTCAACATGAGCGTGCTACCTCACATGCCTGCTCTCATAGTGCCGGTAGCAGTAGCAGTGTAGCTGGTGCTGCGCTGTCCACACCAGGACAGAGCATTCCACGTGGACGTGGCCCTGGACGTTCCCAGCGGGGACACGGTTCAAGTGGACATGTGTTGTCGGACAGTAGCCAATCTGTACCTCCGCCTGCTAGTGCCCGTGCAACCCCTGGCAGGCACAGGTCACATGGCCGTGGCCATGGCCAGACACAGTGAGCTGTACATCCTGGTCTGTACAATCTGGAGCTGTCAATAATACCCCTGTGTAGGCCTCACAAAAGGCAGAACTGTGTGCACACATACACGCACACAGCAAACACATATGTAGGGCACCACAACACCCACATGCATACTGAACAGACATGTCCAATCAGATCACCGGCCCTTACCCACACACATGATGTCATCCATTGGTACAGCCTATGCCCCTGGCAAACATTATCACCCTGTGCATATGATGAAGCCTGTGCCACATCCCTGTCATCCACACCATCGGTGCAGGGACATGCTCAAATGGTCTGATGCACAGGGTGAACAGAATAGTGAGAGAAGTGTATATTACATTAGTTGTGTACTGTTGACACGCACCAGACATACCATGTAGTACAGGTTTAGCATGCATTGTTATATGTTCACAGTATGTGTCTCGGTAACAACAGTAACAGCATGTTGGTAATGATGCCCTGGTTCCCTCCTTATGGTCTACTTGCATGTGCCTACAGGTAGCAGTGTTTGCAGTCTCCCATGTGTAACTGTGGAGTACTCAGAGGCACGTATGGCAATATCAGCATGCTATACGTAGCTTCAACCTGACTGTTGGAAAGGCTAACATACCACAGATGTCCACACATATACTGATCCAGAAGCATGTGGGCTGTTTAATAGGCTACAGTGGCTAGAGACCTGACGTCCATACCAGGTCACATCACAGGTATGTTGACATGGTGCAGGGGTTGTACACAGCGGTCCAGCCGATGACAATGTTAGAGGCCACTTGATAGCATGAGGCCTCACTGTGTAGCAGTAATACCCTGTCACATTACAGGAACATGCCCACACTCATGGGGTCAATGACACTATAACGCACACTCCATAGTGTTGAGGTGAGGACCCCTGCCTATGTGGTAATCACCCTCACAGTACTGTGCACCCACACGATGCAACACAGAGAAAGAACATGTACAGGTAGCCATTATGGCTGAGACCGATGGCATCAACAGTGTAGTAGACTGCATCACCATGAGGGGTTAGGGATCCTGTGTGTTCTGTATGGTAGCATACAACCTCACTCCATGCACCAGACAGCCATACACACACACACACACACACACACACACACACACACACACACACACACACACACACACACACACACACACACTCACTGTGGAGACCACAAATGTCATTCACATATGGATAGCTGATATGTGGGTAATACACACACCACCCCTGCCTACGTCATGCTTTCCACACTGCAGTAAGTACAGATCTCTACAACAGTGTACAGGGGTGTGTAACAATTGGGATGTATTCCCCACCATATATGGCATATATGGTCACACAAACAAACACACATGGCAGTACTGTGAATAATACACCTGCTATATGATGATACATCTGACAGACATGCAGCAGTATTGGCCGCGTTATGTGTACCAACGCTTCCTCCGAGAATTGTGCTGCTATATGCACATGGGAGGATGTAAGTGTTACAGGTGTCAAGTGACTTACAGTCAGTAACACCTGACTACTGTGTAGGTTTTATGTCTTCACCGTCAAGTAACAGTAACATAGCATACTGTTTGTACATGTAATGTTAGGATGACGTGTGACACACCTGTGAGCCGTCCCCAGCAAACATCCATCTGCACAAGTGGATCACCACTTTATGTACACACATCCATCCATACCTGATGTACATCCTACCGTACTGTCAGTATTTCACCATATACAGGTGTCAATGATGGGGCTGCATTGCAACTGCATGTTGTAGTTAGGCACAGATGAGTTACATACATCAGCTACTGCACATGCATGGTAGCTGCATGCACACTACAAATTGTACATGTGTGTTGGTCCTACATGCCTGCCATGTAGCCATGTGTGTATGCATTGCAATTGGTGGACATGTGTGATGACATACATAACACATGGACTGTTGTATGATATGATGGGTGTCATGGGTAACTAATACAGAGGGAATGTGTCCTCGGTCAACATTGCTACCTCATGTACTGTTAGCATTCAACAGCCATGGACCCACCTTCCATTTGCATGCGTGTGATTGCTGTATCCACTTGTCTGCACGGAGGACAGCATAAGCTATGCTATGTACATATGTGTTGTGTGTGTGGTCCATGCACATATCCACTGCGATTACATGTATGTCATATCCATACATATGTGTTCTTTTGTCACAGCTGTGTAAGACCCAGGGCCCCTGTTATGTGTAGAGCTGACCTGGTTGTGTACAGTGGTATCACTGCAATGCATAACACATGATGGAACCCTGTCGGTACATGTGTAGTCTGCACAGTTGCTGTAGACCTATGTACAGTCCACTGGTCATGAGTCACACAGTGTTGTGGTAATGTATGGCTGTGTATTGCTGGTCCAACGACATGGTGATGTCTGAGGGCTACATAGTAGACTGCGGTGTGTACCTCTGTGATCTGCACCTGAGACATCTGTGAAGGCTCCTGAGTGTGTACTGGTCAGTACATGTGAGTGACCTTCATGTACGTGGGGACAGTAACACCATACTGTGCCCTTCCATGTTTAGAATCCGTGTGCATGCAAGACGGCCCTTTGCAACTGCTAAGTGTGTGAGCATGCCCAGTACACTGTTGTGTACATGGACACACAGTACATTCCACATTGCGCCCTTCCGTGTTTAGAATCCGTGTGCATGCATGATGGCCCTTTGCAACTGCTACGTGTGTGAGCATGCCCAGTACGCTGTTGTGTAGATGGACACACAGTATATTCCAAACTGTGCCCTTCTGTGTTTAGAATCCGTGTGCATGCAAGATGGCCCTTTGCAACTGCTAAGTGTGTGAGCATGCCCAGTACACCGTTGTGTAGATGGACACACAGTACATTCCAAACGGACATGTGATACTAAGTGTGTGGGCATGCCCAGTGACACTTTGTGTCGGTGATGTGCCTCTGTGTATGGGCATGGCCATTGATATCCTGTATAGCGATGGTGGTCATCCAGACAACAGATGTCCATTTTCCACATCACGATGGATGCCTACATTGAACACACTGGTAGACTGTCTTGAAGGGTGTACTGTCTGTGGAGCATCCCGTATCTATGTAGTGTTTTTGTAGTGCTCCGTAGATAGGCAGTTGCCCTGATCACGCCACTGCCTTGTGTTTGTCTACGTCTACCTTGGGACAGTAATATGCTTTTAGACTGCTCACTCTCTATACATTCCCTATCGGCGTCCTTGCCTTTGCGGATGATGTCATCCACCTAGAAGTATGCCTCTGGGAGTGCTGTGTTCAGTAATCTTGGTAGCAAGTTCTGTAACTGCGTAATGCTGTAGTGTGATAAGGTAGCTAGGTGTATGTTCGACTCCCAGCCCTGCCAAGTGTGTGCCTCTGTGTGTGTGTGTGTGTGTGTGTGTGTGTGTGTGTGTGTGTGTGTGTGTGTGTGTGTGTTTCCAGCTGCCTGGGGACAGAGTAATGCTTTTAGATGGCTCACACCACATACATTTCCTATCGGCGTCTTTGCCTTTGCGGATGATATCATCCACCTAGAAGTATGCCTCTGGGAGTGCTGTGTTCAGTAATCTCGGTAGCGTGTTCTGTAACTGCGTAATGCTGTAGTGGGATAAGGTAGTTAGGTGTATGTTTGACTCCCAGCCCTGCCAAGTGTGTGCCTGTGTGTGTGTGTGTGTGTGTGTGTGTGTGTGTGTGTGTGTGTTTCCAGCTGCCCGGGGACAGAGTAATGCTTGTAGATGGCTCACACCACATACATTCCCTATCGGCGTCTTTGCCTTTGCGGATGATGTCATCCGCCTAGAAGTATGCCTGTGGGAATACGGTGATGCCGAAATTCGGTAGCATGTTCTGTTACTGCATAATGCTGTAGTGTGGTAGACTAGACAGGTAGATGCTCGATTCCAGGGCTTGGCAGGTGTGTGTTTGGCAGTTATACCGTATGTGTTGGTATCTGTGGATGGTTAGCTGCAGGATGTGTTCTGTTTGTTTTGTTGCTGACCTATATAGTGACCACAGCCCGCATATTCTGCCAAGACACTGGGTTGTCAACACATACATTCGCCAATAGGTCTGGTGAGTAACTGTCAGCAGCCCTACTCTTACCCTTGCTACGGTCTGACCCATGTGACGCAACATAACACACATGCCTTGATATTAACAACACTACATGATGCAGGTGGCACATGTAGTTTCCTTTCCATTCCTGTCTAATGCATTGCTGTCATGTGGTTCGCTGTTGTGATATAAATGCCATAGCTACATATGTGTGTACATGTATATGTGTGTATGTATATATACATATATATATGTCCATGTATATATGTATACAAATAATATATGTGATATAGGTAGATGTAGAGGTGGACATAGATGTGAACATATGTCTGGGGACATCAGCACTATTGACTATTTGTGCCGGATGATCTGTATGTGATAACCTGGGATCTATGTATATCTGCCATGGGGTGGTGTTAATGCACATCGTCTGTGGTGTGCAGGGCCATGGGTTGTAGTAGTGTAGACACCAGTTATTTTGTTGCTGGGAAGACCATGGGACACCGGATATGGTGATGGTAAGGCACCTGTTGCCAGTTGTGTGTGGATCTGAGCGACACTGAGCAGTGGTTAATATGTTGGAGGTTCGGTATGGGTCATATAACTATTCATTAGAAGACTATACTATGCAGATGAGGTTGACTATGGTGTATCACATTTATCACCAGGGTGTGCTGCTGGTCCCTGGAGTGTATGTGTGTAGTCAGCCAGGTACAGGTCTCGAATATAGTTGACAACGTGGGAGGGGGGTCAGGCATACTGTACGTACATTCCAGAACTGTGCCTCTGGAGTGCTCCTGCCTTAGCACACCTAAGCTAGGGGTGTGTCTATACCTGCCTGGTGACGTTGGGAGGGATGACAGCAGTGGTGGGGTAGTCAGGGTGTACAGGCTGCACAAACAGGTGTTGATCAGCATAATCAGCTGATGACATGGCCAGCCTGCACATGAACAGTACATTAATGCGAGCAAGCAGCATACACACAGGTTTCGTCCACACTCTACACCACCGGTGTATACCTGCAGGGACATTTCATGACACAGTCCAACCAAATGACATGGGCTGCAGCAGGCAACATATACCAACATGTGCAGGAGGCTGGGGCAGTGAGGATGTATATGCTGCCGAACAACCCTTACTGGGGTCACATAAGACTTTATAGAACGAGGGTGAATTACCAGGGTCTACATGGGCTGGGGATGTTGGAGCACTATGGGGTGGACAGAGACCTCCTACAGCAGCTTGTTGACCTGTGCCTAACACATCAAACAGGCCGAGGGAAACACATCACAGTGGATACCATGGGATGTGTTGGCCTAGTTGTACTAGCCACAGGTACCTCACACAGCACAACTGGGGATATCATGGGTATCTCACAGGCATCTGCATCCAGAGTATTGCACCAGTTCACAGATGCCATGTCAACACATGCTATTGAACACGTACAGGTCCTCCACACACGTGATTAGTGGACCAGAAATATGCATCTGTTCAACCACATGGATGAGTACCCTGGGGTACTGGGTGCTATAGCCTGCACACGTAGCACCACCCGGGGAGCAGGGTAGGGCCTACAGTCAGTGCAGGGGCATACCCTCCAATAGCTAGGCCATATGCAATGGCCAGGGCATGAGATTGAATGTGTGTGCTGTCTGCCCTGGAAGCTATGATGTGTCCGATATATGGCGTCTGACACAGCTGTAGCACACCAATGCCTATATGGACATCCCCTACAGTATCCTAGTGGGGGATGCTAGGTAAACACTGGTGTAGTGGCTTATAACACCCATCAGCAATGTACACACACCTGAACACTCACACCATACTGAGGCGGATGCACAGGCAAGACATATACATGTGCATGTGTTTCGGATGCTCGGTTCACAGTTCTGGTATCCGGACACATCTGTTGGGGCTCTGCAGTATTCACAAGCTACATGCATACAGGTTGTTATGGTATTTGCTATGCTACACAATATTATCTTGCAGTAACAGTTGCAGCAGGAACAGCATGGGGCAGGGCCACACAGCCCAACACCACTGCCAAGGCCTGTACAGGCACAGTGTGACTTGGTGAAGGAACTACCTGAGTAGGGCACAGTCAGCGAAAGCCCGTGCACAGTATGACCTGCCCTTGGCAAAGAGGCAACACAAGGCATATGCACTGACACAGTAGGTACCCACAGATTTCCCCTCTCTGACCCGCACACAGTACAATGGATGTCAAACATGACAATATCTGTGCTCGGCCATGTATGGGAGGTGCACTGTGTGCATCCGACATAGGCAGCACTCCAGCACTGTCCTCAAGTCCGTAACACAACCAGGGTATGTCTATTGACCTAACAAGTGGCAGTTGTATTAGAAAGTGTACTTACCCATTGCTATGGTATGTATGTGAGCATACAAGTGACTGTGGTGGCCAAATGTTAGGGCAGCAGACAGTACACATCCATAGTGGCACCATGACCTCTGTAGCACATACGGGGGTCACAATGGTAGCCTGTAGTACACAGGGTGTCCTAACCCACTGCAGATTATGGGCTGACCATCATGTGTGTCCGTACAGCCCACACATGTTCCATGCAGCTGGACAGATGTGGACCAATACAGACAAATACTATACGATGGCCTATGGATATGCCCAATGACTGACCCCAACCCCCTATGACACACACAGATGACAGCAGGCCAGGCTGTTTGATGTAGGTTGTGTAATAGGACATCCAACACCACTGTGCTGGTAATTAATGCTGGGAACTGACGTACCCTGGTATCCCTCCAACCAGCAATTTAGGTAGGTCCACACACTGACATGGAGTACCCGGCAGACCAGTACAGTAGCGGCAGATGTGTACAACTGCTGGCTGTGCCCCCCATCACACCTACACATGTGAGAGTCATGTGCACCACCCACGGTGCTGTGTAGGACTGTGGTTGTGGTTGCATGTCCCCACGCTATACAGACATGTAGCAACTGTCAATGCCACATGACCATTAGCTACCCTGCAGACACAGCATGTCACCTGTCTGTGTAGAACAGAGGGGTCAGCAACACAGTACTAACTATCTGGACATGTGACACATGCAATACAGTTGACCATACTTTGCATGCTCACACACATGATGGTATTGTCAGTCTACAACATGCATAACAGTCATACTGGGCATGCTCACACACTGAAACACAGGACGGCCAGGCATGCACACACCAGTGGTCCGGACATATCTGCCAGTACATTGCTGTACTGTTGGATGTCTGCACTGTATGGTGTTTGCGGTCTATTGTCTGTACATATGCCATGGACTATTGTTAATTCACATGAGCTATGTGCGTAGGGTACTTCTACCATCACGTGTATAGGGCGGTTCTTTGTTTGCGGATAGGCCGACGCCTTTGGATACAAACCGGGTAAAGCACAGTCCAGCAGGTGGGAGCTGTCATGCGTGGGTTCGCACAGTGTTAAGCACTGCTGACCTCTGGTCACAGCACCTTATACATGTTTAGACTCCACATTTCTTTGACAGGGCACTACTGGCATACTGCTAGACAAACACGCTTACAGCCGCTCGCTCTCCGACATTTCCGCTTACATTTGTCACTCACGCTGGGTGTGTGCGATCCCTTGTGATGCGTATTACATCGGACTACATGACTACAGTATCTGGTAAGTGTAACCATTTTGCGACGGCAGCCGTTTGACTGTACGGACTCGGCGGCCTGTCCAGTGACATAATCATATTATATGTGTGTTCCTCATACGATCTGCTCCCATCTGCCTGATACATGGGAACCTATATTCTGCAATGCTGTCATGTGACTTGAGTTTGTTAACACAGCTGTCTGCCGTGTCATGCTACTGCATACCTACTGCATGTTGGCCACATTTCAGATTGCACGACGGGAGACTGTAGGAGTGACACCTTTCCAACTTTGCATGGGACAGTCCCTCATCACACAACACATGTGACAATACCAGAACTCTCCACCAATCAGGGACACATTTCTGCAGAATCAGGGACAGGTCATGAAAAACAGGGACACTTTTACAAAAGTAGTGCTATTAACTTGACACATTGACAGAATCAGAGCATATGACTTAATACACATATTCTGAAGTAACAGTTGTTTATAACTCTTACTTATTGTCATTAGTCAGTAAGTGTAATTCACCACCTTTCCTTCAACAGTCACTACTTTTAGGAGGGATTAAGAAGGACACAGTTAGACTTTCAGTCAAACTCAGGGACGTAAATGACATTCAGGGACAGTTGAATGGTATGGACAATACTCTAGCCATTGCAACTGTCCTGATTAGGGGACCTTCTCATGTTGTAGGTGTCTGTACTGGTTGCTTGTTACAGGTCTTGTATACCCGACATGTCGATATGTCATATGTAGTATTATAAGCAACTATACTGCTGCTAGACTATGCTTTGATTTGTTCCGATATGTATATTTCTGTACTATGCATGGCTGTAAGTATGTTCTGCCTTGGTACATCTGAGAGTTCTACAGAGCAGGTTCCACTTTGGCCATTCAGACTAGTGGTGGCCCTATAGACCCTATATGTAGAGCTATCACATGTGTCAAGGCAACACATACCCACAGCATACCTCTCAAGCCGTCCCTGATTTTGACATGAATTTTAACTCTGTCCCTCTTAATCCCTCCTAAAACTAGTGACATGTGGAGGAAAGGTGGTGAATTACACTTCATGAATAATGACAATAATTAAGAGTTACAAACTTCTTTTATTTCAGAAAATGTGTATTAATTAATATGCTCTGATTTTGTCAATGTTTCCAGTTAATAGCTCTAATATTTTAAATGTGTCACTGATTGTCCTTGTGTTTTCTTGACTTGTCCGTGATGCTGCTGAAATTTGTCCTCAATTGGTTGAGAGGTCTGACCCACAGCCAGTAGTACACGGACGACCTCCACGGTTTGCATATGTTAAGGTTATTCATGTAGCATTATAATTTATAATACTGTTTCCTATTACATGTAGCTGTTACTGATACAACAAATTGATGTCTGACACCACTACACACACTATATAGCCTCCATTCCCGAACTCACAGCCCATGTGCCATAACTGTCATTTTGCAAGACACAACTGCCCAGACGGGTGTGTCCCTCGCAGGCATACGGGTGCTTAACCTCTTCTATTATGCTATCATCTACCTGAGGTGGTCAGCAACTTATGCACTTTCCGTCAGTAGCAGAACTCACATACCAATGGGTGTGAATGAACACTGTATCAGGAACAATGCATAACACCCTGCGGGACACATTTAGATGATTGATTCTATTAACCAGACACATTCACAGTCACAGAACATATGTATTCATTCACGTTTGTCGAGGTACATGCCGCTTATGACTCATACATGTTGTCATCTGTCATTACCTGTATTCCGCCACCTGTTCACCTAATATCAGTAGTTCTGGCAGTGTTTAGTTGGACTTTGTTACATTCTGATACATAACTATGGACGTCCATGCTAATCAGGTACACGGCACTGTGTAGGTCTCTATGTATTCCCCGATGGTTTACAAACTACCCGGTAGATGTGCTCTTCAGGTTTGGGAGGTGTAGGCATATGCTATGCCCACATAGGAATATTAATGACTTCCACTGGGCGGGCCAACTACATCTCTGCCAACCAGCACCTGCACACTTAAGCCCATTAATGCATACCCATGGTCCACCTACCTGGCACCTCTCTACAGAAGTCGTGACAAATACTTACTGCGAGCGCAGCTGGGGTATGAGCACACCCCTACACATTGCCCACTCTCCCCATCTCGGGACACATGTCATACATTTTGTCAACCCATGTATTATCACACTTACACAACCTACTGTTCCATGTACACCTACATCCTGCTTGTATTAGTGTCAGCAGATTCTTTCATACCCTGAATTTTTGGGGTCATGCAAGGGACACCATTATCCATGTTTAAAGTGTAGACCTTGCAGAACTCTCCCACTGGTCCTTTCCTACCGGTGTTTTGGACAGCGGTAGTGTATTGATCTGTATTGCCTGTCTGTATGTCTGTCTGGCCTAGCTGGGCGGTACAACGTTTCTTTATTGGACCTCCCAATCACAAATGCCCGGGCTGTAAATATGTTACCCCTAATTACTGTGAAGTAACCTATTTATGTGAATGTGTATATCTACACTGACATATAGTTTGTTTTGTGTGTATGTGTATATATCACTACCTGTTGTTTGTGTGTGTGTGTGTATATATATATATATATATATATATATATATATATATATATATATATATATCTATCTATATATATATATATATATATATATATATATATATATATATATATCCGTAGTATATCCTTGTGTGTATATATAGATATATATATATATATATATATATATATATATACATATGGATATATATGTGTATGTAAATTAATATAGCTATGTGTATATATACGTTTTTATCTATATATACATTTGTGTGTCCGTTAACCTATACATTTCCTGGACATGGACACTTACACATGCATATTGGTTTTATCCCTGCTTCAACAGCATACTATTGCCTTAGTCATTCTGACACCGACACTTCACTCCAGTGAACTTGTGCTCAGTATATTGCACTTTATGCAGCGGACAGATGTCGCAAGTTTTTCATGTCTGGGGTGCCGCTGCTAACTGGGTTGTGATAGTGTCATTCGACCTATTCCTCATATGCGCAGCCTATTTTTCCTGCTACTGTGTTTGTTTCTGTACACATTCATATTATTACTGTTGATAGGATTTATGTTTGTGTTACTGTGACTGTATGTCGACAAATTGTTGTCTTCATGTAGTTGTGTCTTTCTGCTTTTCCTGGTTTGGGGTTGTCACAGCAGAACTCCGTTCTGCTCATGGGTGGCGTATGGGTTTTACGTGCCAGGCTGCCAGACCTGACGCACAACATCCGACAACGATACGCCCATTCACGCATGTCTCCACGCAAACAAAACTCTATCTGGGAATCGCACCTATGTACTAGCTGACCTCCATGAGCCACTCCATTGCACCCAGCGCAACATACCCTATCACTCCTGTGTCCATAGTTTCTCCTGCACACCCGTGTTGAGTTTCCCTGCATAATAGCCATTATACACCTGATATCGCAGCCATGACACACCTTTACACATTGCCCTCTCATGAGCGTTGGGGCCCTACACACATTTTGTACCACCTCGTGTACTCACAGGCTCACCATCCATTCATATTTGCACATACGTGCATTTCCTGGTGTTATCGATTATGAACGATTTGCGGGTTACAAGTGTAGGTGGTCACAACATGTCCTACATTCTGTCTGTTTACAATGTTGACGTAGCACTTCAATGATGTTATGGCCACTGGTATAGCCCTGACTCTGGTGTGAAGAGCGGTGCTCTACTCACACTTGTGCAGCTTTATGTGACATACGCTGCGAGCACTTCATAATCCCTAACTTGCTCTGGATTCCCTTCACAACCCTTAAGTTTGCTTTCATCTTTCAGCGTTCCTAACACACATATATATATATATATATATATATATATATATATATATATATATATATATATATATATATATATATATCTATATATATATCTATATATATATATGTGTGTGTGTGTGTGTATATATGTGTATATATATATATATATATATATATATAAATATATATATATATATATATATATATATATATTTAGATATATATATATATATATATATATATATATATATATATATGTATATTTATATATATTTGTATATATAGATAAATATGTGGATATATAATTACATATTTCTGTTATGTCTGTGGATATTTATCTAAACACACATCTATATAACTATATATATATATATGAAAGTTACAGCTGTAGAAGACAACATACATTTGCTATGCTAATAGCTGCGTACATCCGCGCAGGCCCACTTGCATCTACTTATTCTGAGTTACATATGTTTACAGGCATGTCTTTAGGATTACATGTGCCTTATTCCTTATGACAGTACCACTTTGATGGAATCCAGTTAACGGACCCATACAAACGCGGTCACCTTTACATGCTTTACAGCACAGAGGCATTCATTACACAATTAATATGTGCTATAGTCGTACTTGAACCGGGAATGCCTTTACGTTGGGTGGATGCTGTAACCACTACACTATTGGTGTTCTGGCTCATTTATATGTATACCCATGGTTCATAGCTACTCTGGCATACGCCTCACCGCTTCCCTTACACAGCAGGCATCCATTCTCCTGCTGGGAAAACCGCAGTACTACAATTAGGACATTCCCTGTTTTCTACTGCTCTGGACCTGTGTTTCAAGTCTACTCACTCCAAGGATATTCATAACGCCTACACTTATAGTCCTCGCACATATGCATGTTTGATTGTCAGGGTGTTCATGTGCTGGTCCAGGTTTAGGCTTGGCCGACTGGTGACTAGCACTGCCCTGGCGCTGTTCAAAGATCAGACATAGCACATGGACAGAGTTAGTCCAGAGTTTAACATTCTACCTGTGTTTACAGACGCAGGTGTTTGGGCACCTCTGACCACATTATTGGGTCGGCGCTACATACTTTAGGGTGGGGAGTGGTTCCACTACATAATGCAGGTTGGGGGGGTGGTTTCCCTTCCCATTTGACTATTTCATTCATTTATACATACAATGAATATTATTCTGGACATCTGTTATGAATTCACTACAGGTATGCAATAGTCCTGTCAACAGATGGGACAGTTGGTTGGTGTACTTCTGTATACGGACCTCTCTGATACTCGGGGACTCACTTCTACAGTGACAGGGACAAGGCTATGACAACTCAGGGACAATCATGGACACTTCTCCCATATTAGTACTATTAACTTGAAACGTGTTGACAGATTCGTAATACTACTAATTTTCTGCAGTTAAATGCATCTATTACTCTTCATTGTTGTAAGTAGTCATTCTCATTCAACACCTTTCCCCCAAAGGTCACTGGCTTTGTGAGTTTTTATGGGTCTGGCCAGTTATTGTGCGAATGCTCTGACCATTGGTATCGTTGACATTGTCATATGTACAGGTTGTGCTGTATTCTGGTGACTAGGGTTGGCACCTTTTCAAATGGCCAAGATGGGACATTTTCGGAACACACATCAGATTTTACAACCGACACATACCCACGGTCAGTACAACAGATAGAACTTTACTTATTTGCCTACATAAAAGCCTATTGTTGTAGTGGTTTAGTAGCTTATTTTGTTTCTTTTAACATTTAGGTATTGTAGATAGTGCAATAATTATTTTCTGCTACTATTACATAACATATGGGACATAATTATGTCCTACAATCCCAGGACATTTGCAATTTGAAATGTCTTTTGTCAGGACACAACTGTCCAACGATGGACTGTCCCTCGTAAAGCGGGACAGATGATAACCCTACTGCGGACACCAGATTGTTTGGGACAACACATAGCCACGGTCAGTGCAGGTTTAGAACATTCATTTGTTTCCTAGCTGTGAACCTTATACCTTTGGCACTTTTGTTGTTTGACTGTTTCTTGTACGAATTACGTTTTTTCTATCCTGACGTGACCGCTTTAGGCAACTGTTACATGCAGTATGGTGCATAGTTATTTCCTACAGTCACAAGACATTTGGCATTGTACCATTGTTGGTCAGGTCACACCTACACACACATTAATTGTCCCTCACACAGTGGATCAGGGGTATTCTGTTTATGTCAGTGCCTTCATCACCCTTAAACCATGTGCCACTATGCGAATGTGTGCAATATATTCTCTCGCTTATTCGTGTCGGGACACGTGCATCATGGGCAGGTGTTTGATCCTGGGTAGTAGGTTATGCATGACCATTTAGGGCTGGATAGTGTCGTGCACCACTAATGCACATTCCAACTTGTGTCCAGATATCTACAGGACTGGACTTTGTGTCTTCCATTCTAATGTTTACACAGGTTACTTATCCCATGAGGGATATCCGAAAAAATTGAACAAGACCAAAACAAGACGAATACCGACCATTCTTCTGGCGTTATGAAAATGTGCTGGGGGTTTTACATGCAAGGGATACATAGTGTGCAATCCTGCAACTGCCTAGGGTGACACTACCTACTACATATGCGTAGTGGTCACTATGTGTAGATGTGGCTGCACCAAACCAGTAGGTCAAGTATGGCTGGATTTGGTGGACATTCAGGTAAGGGAGCAGGTTGTGTGATGTGGAGGGGATGCTGGGTAGACCATTATGCATCCAGGTGTGTTGCATTTGTTATGGCCAGTTCCATCAGGACCAATCTGTGGGTATGTGCCGCTGACATGTCTATACATTTGTATCGCACATTTCAATATTCATATGTTTGTGGGATTGTGTTCTACAGTATGGCCTGTCTGGTTGTATTGCCGCTGTTTATACATGTTTTTGTGTTTCTTTCATCTTCACCCGCTGCTCCCTCATACACCTCCGGTTCACCTATTCTGCATACAACACAGTATCGCCTTGGAGGATTGTACCATTACCCATCCCCCCACACACACATATTCCTCACACCCCATACATCACTGCTTTGATAGTTGGCCCATGACACGGCCAGAGTAACACATTGAATACCCTACATATGTCAGGTACCTGTATGGTTGTGTGGACTACCCTGCCATGTTTGCTTTCCACATGCTATACCTCACACACATAGGTACATGCCCATACTTAACTTTCATTACATGGTTGGTGTACCCGGGTACTACCCGTTCAACTGTGACACATCCTGACAAGTTCGGCTTGTACCGCTGATTTGCGGATTTTGGCAGACTGTTCTAATCATTGGTAGGATGCCACCTTTTCCTATGTCCAGGATGGGATATATTCCATACACATATCTGACTGTACTGGACAGCACTTACCCACAGTCGACGGTACGGATAATACTGTTCCTGTCAGCCTACATGTTTCCTTATTGTTGTAGCTGTTTATATGCTCCTTCTGTTTTGTTTACATGCTTATTCTATTTCCTGTCACATTTGGTATGTGAAATATGGACATGCCTTTTGTATGTGACTATTACATGCCTTGTGGGATAAGATTCGGACATACGGTCACTAGGTATGTACATTTATCGTGTATTTTGTTATGGACACATCTGCCCAGCTGTGTACCCTCCCTCACATTATGGGTCAGCTGGTGACCCTAACCATTGTGCTGGACATAACTACTGGTGGCTCGCTAACATATGATGCATTTCACTTCCACTTGGTATAGCTATCTGCACTGCGTTGGACTACGGGCACATGGTTTTCCATGTCATTTGTTCGCAGGATAGGGACCTGTTATTCCCTACCGTGCATTTGTGTTTGCTTCTTCATTTTGTGTTTGCAGGAACTTTCTTGCATGCTTTGCATACGTTTCAGTATCCATGGACACTGACAGATGTGATTACTATCTTGCAACTTGTTATATGCAAACATTTTAGGTTGCACGTTGACAGCTGGCTTTTCCACACCACCGTGCGGTACTTCGACATGCCCTATGCACTCGCGCTCCTTTCCTGTGCACGTGGCTGTGGCGGCAGTGCACCTTCATTAATATGCATTTGGCACTACTGCGCCATCTTCATGCCGCACTGTCGGTGCAAGCCTACTGCCGGCCTTGCGCCGAGCTTCATGAATCCCAGGGATTATCTATACCTGGAACTTTGTTTAATTTTAGCTTATTTACTTCAGCTTTAAGTTCTGTCATTGTTATTTGCTTATCTATTAGTTGTACCTGCTCCTCTAATAACCTAACTTTAGCATTGTTTTTAAGAAAAGCTTTCAATACTGAATGTGTTTATATTTTCTCATTTTGATTATTAAGTTTATGAAAGAATAGTCTAAATGCTTCTAGTATTCCTTCTAAATCAGACACTTTCTTTTTAGTTTCTATATTATGTATTTCCTTGATTTGATTTGTTTTAATCATCTTTTTAGTCCTATTTGTTATTCTTCATTGGTTTTTAGGGTTCATTGAATAGTAACATAGTTTAATTTTTTTCTAAGTTGATCATTGTTTTGTGGTGTAGCGTCTCTGAGTATTTTTTATTAGTATCTTCCAGTTCTTTTATTAAGTTGGTGTTTCCATTTTGAATATCAAACTTTAAATTATCCACTTTTGACTGTAATTCCATTAATTCCTTATTCCACTGTTTTTGTTTATTTTTATACCATCCCACCGCTCTTCCATATAGGTATGCCTTCAGTGCATCCTATATATATATATATATATATATATATATATATATATATATATATATATATATATATATATATTTCAGATACATCTTTCGTAAGATTCATATCTAAGAATGCTTGTGTCTCTTTAATATGACATTCCTTAAAATCTTTGAGATTTGTTATGTAGGATGGTATTCTTGTTACTGATATCCTTCTCTTGAAACACAAGTCTGTCTAAAACATTATGGTGTTATGTTCCGAAAATGGACATGAAATTGTCTTGACTTTATTTAATTTAGTGGTTAAATCTTTTGTTATGTACTCTCTATCTATTCTAGAGTATGTATTATGTCTATGGGAAAAATGTGTAAAGAATAGTGAATCTGGGATAGCATACTCATTTATGTCAACTATATTAAAAGTTTCAACAAACTCAGATAATTACTTTGTTAAAGGTGATCTCTTACATGTAGTTTTAATATTTGTGCCAGTTTCTTTTATAATGCAATTGAAATCTCCAGCTACGATTAAATTGCCTTTGGCATATTGTACTGTCATCTAAGTGTTGTTTGGCCACTCTAACTCCTAGTCCTGGTATCCAATAAATATTCACTAATGTATATACCATTTGATTGATAGATATTGTCACTAGACAAAACATTCCTGAGTTGTCATGAAACGTGTTTATGATTTTAGGCATTAAAGTAGTGTTTTTCCACAAAATTGCTACTCCCCTTCGCTTTTGACTATAGGTGGAACTTACTAGTACTGTATAATTTTTATTGTTTATTTTATTTATGTCTTCCTGTGTAAGGTGTGTTTCCTGTAAAAATACTAGTTGTGCTTCACATAGCTTTAAATATCTGTAAAGACTTCCCCTTTTGCAGTTATTATTTAAACCATTTACATTAATAGATATACATTTCGCAATTGGATTTATATTAGCTTTGCTTTTGTCCATTTTCATATACTCGTAACAATGTGTAGATGTGTGTACATGAAGAGAATGACTTGTTCTTTTTTCTTCCAACAGTATTACAATAGATTATAGACACCCAATAAAAGTACATTAGAAGATCATAACTGAAAACATTATAAGATAAACAACCACCAAACCCCTCCATGAGAAAAAACATGCTTCTGGAGCATTTCTCGCCGGGCCTCCGCTGAAAACAGGATCTGTGGAACCTAGTCGGACTTTCCCGATCAACAAATGTTAAATAAATAAATAAATAAATCTCATCCTTGAATGATCCAACCATTCAAGCGATCCCTCTAGATCTGCATTTTAGCATCCTCCCCCAGCCCCGCCACATGGTAGTTTTATAATGAAAAGTATCTTATATATCTTTTAAGTATACATGTATTTGTATTTATATATTACTTAAATACAGTCTTTATCTATTTTTAATATTTTATAAAACACTAAGGCAACACAACTATACCTAGATTTAACACTTAACTATTTGGCTTTGTTTAAATTGTAAAGAAAAATGTCTTATTTTAATCTCGCCCGGATTCACAAAACCTCCGTGTAAGACTTAATGTCTTACTCGGAGGCTGCAGTTGAACGGTATGACGTCAGCGTGCCATGAATATTCATGAGGGCACGCTGACTCAACAGTAACTCTTACATGGACTGAGTAGGAAAGCAGGGGGCATGTCCGACTGCCGAGCAGTCTAAATATCCATGCCCCTGCAAGGTTTTAAAAAGCATAATGTCAACACACAAGAGCGAGTTCGCTCAAATGTACTTGCACCCAAAACCACACTCCCTGACACTGTAAACTCCCATCACACTTATATAAAGTAAATAATTATTATTTTTTTTTTAAATCCATGATATAGCTGCCCGTATTTGCGCGTGTGTGCGCGGGTGTGCCCATTGCTTAGCTGTAGTTAGCAATTCCGGCATGGAAGAGCATAAGAAAGAATGTTTATGCAAATCACACCAAATTGCAATAGTGTAATGGTAGAGCGTATGCACAAAGAGGAGGCATTCACGGTTCGAGTCCCACCACTCCCCTTTGTGTTTATGTTGTAAATCAGTATATGAAATAATACCAGACATATATGATTAAAATATTAGTAAAAGCAGTGAAATGGCCAATGTATCAGTGAACAAAATATATATTTTTAAAGGATCCAGATATATAATAGCCTGCCGTTAAGCAGCTCTTTACCCAGCTAAACAGAGGTGCCCAAAGTTTAAAAGTGCTTTACCCAGCGCAATACAGGTGCCCATAGCTTAATAGCACTTTACCCAGCACAATAGAGTTGGTCAAAGTTTAAATGCGCTTTACCCAGCGCAATGTGTTTGCGCAAACATGCGCGCCTCACCAACCAGGGCACTGTAGGGCACCGGGGAGCAACGTAGAGCTAAGTTGCTTAAATGCAGCCACACCCCCTAGCCTGTCTAGACAGTATTAAAATAAAAGGATGACAAGGTTCGAACCCAGGACCCTGTGTATCATAATCAAAGTACAGAACCACTAAGCCATGACAGCTTAGAAGAAACAGCTATTAGCATACATATACTTAGAAATGGTAGATTAACCATTACTAAGCATGTCTGCAGTCAGCCTAGAATTCTCAAAAACGGCCAATCACAAAAAAGTGTGGGAAATGCGGCATATTTAAGCCCCATAGGCGGGAATACTCCCCATAACTGATTGTAGCTCACATTTGCAGTCAGAATGGCAGGTGCAGGAGAGGGTTCACGCTTCCAAGTGCAGCGTTGGGGCATCAAGGAGTTGAAATACATGGTTTGGCTCCTTGTCCACTGTCATGAGTCCAGATTCCTGCAGGGCCAGTTCCAAGGGATGGAGTACAAGGCTGAGGCTTGGAACCGGTTAGCTCATGACCTCACCAGTGCCACAGGCATTCCTCGCACCGGTGAGCAGGTCTGTCACCACCATGCAGACCTGAAGAGACAGAAGGAGGACCACCTGAACCAATGGATATAGGAGGCCCGTGGGATGCAGGATGCCCCATGACTGAGTAAGTAGCCATAGAATGCAGTATGTAAGAATTGGTAATTGAATCTGTATAATGGATAGGTATGTCTCAATATCCCTTCATTTACTTCACAGCTGCAGGTGACCGTGCTGCAAATCAGCAAGCCTATGCTGATAGGCTGCAAAGGCTGCGCCACCAGGCAGGTTAGTAAAAATTCTGCATGTTTTGTTATATAAAATAGGGGAGAGAGCATGAAATAAAGTGTTGTAGCACAATAATACAGCCATAAAATGGCCTGAATAAGTCCTCTGCATGTACTGTCATATGAAATAGTCATAGTGCCAGAAAAAGAGCGTAGTAATCCATTAAGAAAGGTAACATATGTCTGGAATAAAATCTCTGCAGGTACTATCATATAATATATGTGAGTGAGCCTGCAAAAGTGTGCTCTAACCCATTAATAAAGGTATAATATGTCTTGAATATGTCTGCCATATGCACTGTTATAACAAATAAAGGAGTGAGCCTGTGGAAAAGTGTGTAATGTCAGTAATAAAGGTTTAAAACCTGGAGTGTGTGTGTGTCACTTAGTTTTAAATGTTGTTGTACCCTTGCATTATACAAATAGTACTGTGTTAGAAAGTGCTGGCAACCCAGAGTTCTGCAGTCCCATCTACAGTGGGTGATGGAAGTGC
>NC_056729.1:240132398-240172398 GCF_019279795.1 Protopterus annectens | reverse complement strand
GCTTACATATGCCAGTATACACAATATGTACAGCAGTCACCATCCAAACAAAGTGTCACATATATGTCCTGGAATGCTAGTGCATGTATAGGTCACTTGACACACATTGTGTATGTGTGGTGTTTAATGTTGCAGTCGTGTAGCATGCCATGCCATGTCTGGCACCGACATATCTGCAATATGTCCCACACTCACCATAACCACTGTACACTGGCCATATCAAACGTTGGGATTCCTTCACATCAACATGCACCACTCATCCCGTGTGTGTACATAACATGCATGTGCTACACCTGTGCCCGTTATTATCTGCTATGGACACAGACACATGGATATCTATGTGTCACACAGATAACACATGCAGCCATGGCATGTATACTTCTGATTGATGGTGCAGAGGGCATTGCAGAGCTGATAATACCTGCACAGCAATGTTGTGTCCATGTACACATTGTGTTCAAGGTTGTAGCCAATCACTGAACAACTACACAGTTGCATCAAAGCCATGTATACTGCCATTAAATAGGGGCATCTACACTTGCACTGCATGGTCTTGTGCAACACATATTCTGCATGTTGTCACGTGTGTGGTGACTGTTTACCTTGTGATACTGAAACCCACCTTCACCCACCATAGAGTATGTGTTGGATTGCTGGTGTGTGTGTGTATGTGCTGTAGTGAGGAGTGTATTAGTGTTCATGTGTGCATGTGTTCATGTGGGCATGTGTGCATGTGTTCATGTGTGCATGTGTTCATGTGTGCATGTGTGCATGTGTGCATGTGTTCATGTGTGCATGTGTTCATGTGTTCATGTGTTCATGTGTGCATGCGTGCATGTGTGCATGTGTTCATGTGCAGACCGTAAAGTGTGTTTCCTGTCTTCCTCTCACAGGTGCTAAGTTAGGGGTGCCAAAAGCAGCAGGGAACCTGAAGCCACTGCCATGAATAGTGATGATGATGAGACATGTATTTTGGCGCAGGAAGGTTTGACAGGGTCTGTCATTGGTCCGCCAATCGACAGTACACAGCGTTCAACCCCATCTATACGCACAACTCATACTGCCAATACATCCCTCACCACCAATGGCCATAGGTAAGGGACAGCATACAGTTGGCATTGACCAGGAGAGTGTGGTACCCATGGCACTTGCATCCCTACACAGCAGCCATAGCCATATTCCTGGAACGGTACCACATAGGCGGAGGTCCAGGGGTTCTCAGGGGAGCACCGCTGGTCGTATTGCCCCTGGCAGGCGTGCCGTCACAGGTCTTATGACGTCCAGTATGTTCTGGGCTGTAATGCAGGCTCAGGCACTTATTGAACGGTGCACCAGGCAGCAACTTAGGGCGCAGAGGCCAAATTACACTGCTATCAATGACATCAACCGTGACCTTGCCGGTGCCATCCGGACTTACACCGAGGTCATTGATAGACATTGGGGGGAGACATTAGATGCCCTCCACAATATGTCTTCCATGTGCCAGGACCGTGCGGGACAGTTGCGATGTCGACAGGGACACATGCCAGCAAAAGCAACAGCTGGCAGTGGTCGTGGATGGCCCACAGTTCACAGCTGCTCCCATAGTGGCAGTACCAGCCCCAGCAATGCTGGGGCTGGCCTGTCCATTGACCATCCCAGTAGACCACGTGCACATGGCTCTGGCCAGTTCCAGCAGGGACATGGGTCCAGTCGTCATACCTCTGCCTCTGATGACAGTACCCAGTCAGGGTTGGTACCAGATACTGTCCATAGCACCCCTGCCAGGCACAGGTACTGTGTCCATGGCTGGAGACAGTGATCTGTACAGCCTGGCAGGTACAGTCTGTGGCTGTCCCACAAACTACCGTATATGGCAGCCACATGGTGGAACTGTGTGCATGCAGACACACACACATTAACCAAACAACTAGGGCTCACACATACCCACACACATTACATCAGCATTGGCCCATGCTGTACTGTTGTCCCACACACACACACACACACACACGCACACACACACACACACACACACACACACACACACACACACACACACACGCAGACATGTTGATTGGATGGGTCACTGTCAGGCTCTGGCAAACAACAAAACGCCCTGTGCATATGATGATACCTGTGTCGCCTCCTGTCATCTGTAACATTGACTGAGGAACAGGCTAACATGGTGCTGATGCACAGGGTGACACTATAGCAGTGTAGCAATATTAGCAAGTTGTCAACAGGAAAGTGTAATGACATCCTTGTAGGTATATCTGAGCAGACATTATGCGCACTGTCTGCATGTACGTGCATAGTGGACACATGGGACGTGTGTCATACCTTGTTGTACACATTGTTAACATCTCATAGTATCTTTCAATGGCCAGTATGCATTCTACTACAGTTATGTACTAACATGGGTAGACATGTGTGTATGACATGGGTTGACACTATGCTGTGGGTGATACCATTAATATCTGTCAATGATTTTGGTCTGGTAGTATGCACAACCTCAACAGCATGACTATAAGCAATCATTGGATGATGTCCTGACAAATGACACACAGTCGTAGGGAACTCAGTAACAGTTGGATCCTTCTGGTGCTACACTATAACACTAACCAGTGGTAATGACCACCACCCATTCCTGTGACCACACCTGTTTGGCATATAGCCCCCTTAGGTACATGCAAACACACTAGGGATGTGTCCATCCAAATCTGGAAATGCATGCATTGGCCTACAATGCATTCCCTGGATGGGACGCATATCCTACACAAGGGTATCATACAGACAGATACCTGTTGTCTGATACATGCTGTATAGCAGTAAGCCGACTATGGCATAGTCATCCACATGTACTATACATACTATCCCATCAGTACCACATAGGTGGTAGCCCTCAACATGTATGTTGGGTACTAATGTGTACATACAGCCTCATGTTATGTTATGTGTCCCTTGGTATCCACATATCCATAGGTATTGTGGAGTCCCAAGGTGTATCACATAAGACATTAGAGGCCTGAATGCATATCCACAAGGCAGTTGTACACCTATAAAGACTGTTCATTATTTGGAGATCAGACTTCATAGGTGTGCTGGACTGTACTTCCCATTGTGTGTTGTGCACCAACAATTGTGTGGAGTGCCATATGTTGCTGTAACACATTCAATGGTTCCACATCCTGTGTAGGGGGGAGGCTCAGCTGACTGTTCAGGTGCAGGATCTGTTTGTTCTGTAGTTTATGCATGACACATATTGGAAATCAATGTATTCTACTTGCTGCCATGCTTTTGGCATTGGGGGTAGCTGTTCATCTATTCTACATGTGATATCTCCTGGTATGATGATATGGACTATCGTCAGTAGGAGGTGGGTCTGTATATATGGGCCTGTGGGTCAGGATGCCGGCATTGTCAGTCAGGTACAGTTGGCCCTGACTCAGGACATATATGGGTGTACATTGCTATATATGACATAGCTGTTGGAGGTGTCATGATTCAGTCTGGACTCCTTCTCAGCTACTCTTTATAGAACACCAACGAACCTGAGCACTAATCCCTGTTATACTCTTTTACACACTTAACACCCTACTGATCCTTTGTGATCTGGCTACAGTGTATGTCATCATAATATCCCGGCATGTCCAGGGGTCGGTTTCATGTGTACTCTCCAGTCCAGCTGGTGAATATTGTGATGTTGACACAATGTTACATCTGCCTCATGTACACAGACAACCCTCTCCTCCTCCCGACAAACTCAGATATATGTGTGAGATGCACCTATAGAGACATACAGGGTGCTGAACTCTCTCGACCCATGACTGGCACAGTCTATCAGGTGGTGAAGGTAACCACACACACCACATATCAGTCTCACATATCCTCTGGCGACAGCACTCAAACCACATTATCACACACAGACATACTTGGATGCTGTGAATTAACTCTGCCTAAGCAGCAGAGACCTCCACAGCAGGTACACACACAACTGCTACCCCACTACAGTACCCACATATCACATAGTTCACAATGTCAGTGTGCCACACATTCACTGCCCCTCGGGCTAAACAACACACCTAATACACTTGTAATATTCGACACTTATTGTCAGACACACTGACGTACCACTCACCAGCCCAAACATGGGAATAGTCACTTTGGGCTGTCTGTTGGGTGCCAGGATCTGCCACATAACACATGCAGTCAGGTCACTCCAAAGCAAGTACAGGACTGGCACCATCATTGTCCATGCTGGTGCTTAAAACCTCAGACGTTACTCCCTGGACCACATGACATGGTACATGGAGGAACACTCTGATCATGTAGCCCAGGCCAGTATGACCCTGACCTTGTCTAGTATCTTACATCCACCAAATATGATGTCACACTATACAGACAAACATATCACATTTAACAGTTGGCTAAAAAATTGGTGTCATTCATAGGGGGTACAGTGTCTGTCAGCCTGTGGTGACATGATCGACATGCGACGTAGCTTCACTATGGACAGCTTGCACCTGTCACCCTTGGACCTTCGAATGCTGGCTAAGGCTCTTGCTACCACCATAGTGCATTTGTTGAGCAGGGCTCAAAAGACAAACCCACCTACATAGACATTACAGGTTAAATAACACTAAGGGTAATGCTGCTCAACACCAGATGCGTTACCCTCATAATGCGGCCACTCAGGACTCTCCTCAGTATGGAGGATAGTGATATCTGTGCACTAACAGATGCCTAGTTCAGGCTCACATATCCACACCAGCACTACCAGGTTATGTTTCATACCATGCTTTCTGACCACAGGACTTGGAACCGACAACACACCTAGGGGGAGTATCCATATACATCACAGATACACACACACCTCTGGGTTAGTAGCACTGCACAAAGCATCACAGACCATACATATACAACTACCATTGTGCAAAACTGCCTTTCAGTTTGTTGCCTGCTACAGACCACCCTCCCATACTCAGGAACCACACTCGGCATTCCTGGGAACAGTGGAGAATATGAAGGTCTCCACAAACACCATTATACTGAGTGACTTCAAATATACAAATATTGACTGGGAATACTACTCAAGCCCCAACACCCATGCCCTACAGTCACTACAATTTGTAAATTCATATGCTATGGCACAACC
The DNA here is from genome assembly GCF_019279795.1 of Protopterus annectens. Taxonomy (NCBI): domain Eukaryota; kingdom Metazoa; phylum Chordata; order Ceratodontiformes; family Protopteridae; genus Protopterus; species Protopterus annectens. Next base: position 240,167,261 of record NC_056729.1, on the reverse strand, counting down.
AGTCACCACAACCACAAGGGGGAATACATATTGGACCTGATCATCACCAACATGGGGACTCTATGTTCCACACCAGCGATATACCCCTCATTGGTAAGGTCAGAACATAGATATATCTCACTGGACATACATATACCCTCCACACACCCATCCTGGGTAATATTGGTGAACTTCTCATGAACCAATGCCTCACTTCACCAAAGCAAGGTGGTATCCTTCAGAGACCCTGAGACAGTGGCAAATATGGCTCCGACTGCTGAATCCTTTACATACATATTCTATGAACACCAGTGGACTGCATGGATTGTGCTATTCCAAATAACATCAGGACTCACTCCTCCAATGACAGGGGACCTGTCTGGTAGACCCCAGCCATTAATAAGCTGGACAACATCAGGAGAAAGCTACTACATGATAGAGCACAATCCCAGATGGGAAAAGCATCTGTGATCTGTACTAGCAGACAGCTACGATCACTCATGAACTTATCTAAGGGCTGCTTCTCATGGACAATTGCACCAGACACTTAGGACTATCACAAGGCCTTCTACAGTTATGTCAGGAACCTGGGAGGACACTCACTGATATGCTGTGAGTTACTGCATACTGACTAAACTTACCCTGAACCCACTGGCATTGCCAACATCCTGGCAAACAGGTTCAGTGCAGATGTCTCCCCCTCATCCCTCCTAGGGAGCAACTATCCATCCCAACAGAGTGTAACCTCCCTGACATCACACAGTAACAGGTGAGTGCTGCCCTCCCCAAAGCATACATCACAGCATCAATGGGACCAGATGGTGCCCCGGCATGCATCTTACACGAGCTTCATGACAGACATAACCCTCACATTACATCACTGTGCAATATCAGAGTTACTACAGGATATGTACCCACGACAGTGCTCCCACTCCACAGAGTTGGTGCCACAACGGACCACAGACAATATTGCCCTATAAGCCTAACTAGCCTGTTCTGCAAAGCTATGGAGCGTATTGTCATGGGTCTCTTACACATAGACATTGGGAACCTACAGACACTGTGTCCTACACATTTCAGTGTTGTTGTGGGCAGATCTTGCCTCTTGAACATGTTTGTATTCTTTAGACGGTTAACAGGTCCATCGACATAGGGACAGTTGTCCACACAGCCTACCTGAACCTTGCAAACCCCTTCCACACATTAACCCACTGGGCCATTATGCATATGCTAACCAGCGTTGATATGGACACATATCTCACATGATGGATTGCTACTTGGATCAGGGATAGCACCCACATGGTCAGAATTGCTGGTGACATGTCTGACTATACACCAGTTACATGTGGCATCCCACATGGCTCGGATCCTGGGACCTCTCTTGTTCAGTATATATTTGTCTGATGTACAGGCTACCACTGGGGGAATATGGCTGACCATGTTCGCACTTGACTGCAAACTGAGTGCCATAATCAACTCTCCAGCTGTCACATGCATACTCAAACAGGGTCACACAGAGATGGATGACTGGTGCCTGAGCCATGGCATACAGCTAAATGCCATTAGTTGCATAGTCATCCCCTTTGGGAATAGCAACATGCCCACACATTACCACATAGGTAGTACTCCATTACACACGGTAGGAGTTGTTAGGTGATTGGGGACATGACTTGTTTGTACTATCGCCTTTGACATTCACGTTGCCAAAGTGGTTGGACAGACCTATATAAGCCACCTTATCCCATATGGTTTCACATCTAGATCGAGTGAGGTCATTGTGCCCCTATACTCATCACAACCATGCTTGGTTACAATGCCACATTTGGGGTGTACCTTACTCAACATCTGCAGCAATTGTACTGGCCACAGAAGTTCCTCACCAAGCAGATGTAGGGACTCACATGGATGACCTGCACAGTTCAGATGCAGTAACTCTAGCTATACTCAGTCACTTACCACCTACTCGGATATGATGTGTGCCTGTTGTTTACAGAAATATCCAACCCAGAATTACTGGACATGCTCCACCTCAGAATATCCGACTCCCTTGGAGCTACACACTCCAGGGACATATACCTCAGCACAGATGTTAATAGGACATGCTGGAGGGACAGATTCTTATCCCAGGACCTCCACTTACTCCGGATTGTGATCACAGTTTCACATAGGCAGAGCCACCCACTGACCACCTACAGGGGACATATTGATGGCTGTATGGGTGATCGTATGTTTACCCCTGGGATATCTTCTGTGTCCCTGCTAGACAGAGACACACTAGCCTAGACGTACATGGGCTATCTTGTGTGACCTACTATTCACTGGCACAGTGTAGTAATCTGACAGGTTTGCAAAAGTCAAACACACTCTGGCTAGGCTTGTACATGCCCTAGGGTAGATAGCCTAGTATCGACCTCTGAACCTATACTTATGTTCGGGATGCACAATATTTATTGCTGATACTGTTTGCAGGTCTTTATCGTCTTTGCTTTCCCAGTTTCTATGAACAACTTAGGTATCTGCAGAACATATTTGATTATGACAGGGTTCCACTATATTATACATGTGTCTGTTGTCATGTATCTGTGTGCACAGGGTGGATTGCTGGATAGTGAGAGGTTCCTGGGTTAACACATGCAACTGCCAGATATGTGTGGCCCACTGTTGTACTCAGACATGGCCTAAGTGTGTGAGCATGCCCAGTTCAGGCTTTCCATGTTTTGTTGCCTGACATTTGTCTCATTTATTCAAGTGTGTGAGCATGCCCAGTGTGTCCTTTTCAGTATGTTGTGATCTCAGGTCCACTACATTTGTGGATGTGAGTGAACATGACCAATATTAACATTTATACTGTGTGTGTGTGTTGGAAGTCAAGTTCTGTTCTTACTGCAGGACTCACCTTTGTGTCATAACTCAACAGGGATTATGCTGTGCCTGCAGGGTTTCCATGAGATACTTTGCATAGACTTATCAACATTCCTTCATACTGGCTGACCACTGCAATACTGTCATGGTTTAGTGGTTCAGTACTTTAACTATAGTGCACAGTATCCTGGGTTCGAGGTCCATCACTGCTTTATATTTTCATACTGAGCAGACCAGACTGCTTAAGGGCCAGTTAAGCAAATATGAGCATGTTGGCTTTTGTTCAGCTATGCCCTGCATAGACCAGGCTTGTCCAACATTGCTGAATAATCACCAACTTTGCTGGACATTGCCCAATATTACTCAACATTGACCACAGTTGCACTAGTTGGTATGTGCAATTCAGTTTGCATATACTACATGGTGGTAAATGCTGTTTAGCACTGCATTAAATTGCTTAACACATGGCAATCATGCCTCAGGTGGTGCTGCAGGGCTGCCTAGGTCAGATGCACATACTACACTCCCTGTACATGTTTGAAAGCAGGTAGTGTCAACTTAGGCATCCCTTTTATTATATGTGCGAGTCAGATAGAGGTATAATTTCCAGAGTTCCTACTGAGCCAGTGTATGTGCTATGCATTGCCTCTTTGCCAAGGCCAAAGCATACTGGGCACGCCTCCTTCTGCCTACTGGGACAGGCTCAGGTTGTTTTTCATCCTGTGATGACCTTGGCAATGGTGGGGGGCTGTTTGGCCCAGGCCTATGCTGGTCCTGCTGCAGCTGTTTTCACAGGATCATATTATGTAGCATAGCACATACCATGACAATTTGGGTACATGTAGTTGGTGAGTACTGCAAGGCTCCACCAGATGTGTCCAGGCACCGGAACCGTGACTTGAGCAGCCCAAACACATGCTCGATTACATTTCGTGTTTGTGCGTGTGCCTCATTATGGCGTTCCTGTTCAGGTGTGTGTGCATTTCTGATGGGTGTCATCAGCCACGGCTCAAGTGCATAGCCAGCATCCCCCACTAGGTGACCATGTGGGATGTCCCCATTGGCAAATGTGTGGTACAGCTGCATCAGATGCCAGATATGGGAATGATGGTAGCTTCCAGGGCAGCCAGCACACACATTCAGTATTATGCCCTGGGCATCACACATGACCTGGCAGTTGATGGAGGGGAAGCCCTTGCAGTTGATGTAGACCCTACACCACTCACCGGTTGTTGCTTTGATGTGTATGTGTGTGCAGTCTATTGCACCCACTATCTCAGGGTATTCCGCTATTTGCTGGAAGAGACACATATTGCTGGCCAATACCTCACGGGAATTGGGGAAATATACATGATCACTGACATGTGCTGACATGGCATCCAGGAACTGGTGCAGTATCCTGGATGCTGTGATATCCCCATCATATCACCAGTTGGGCTCTGGAAGGTACCTGTTGCTAATATTCTTAGGTCAACACATACCTTGGTTTCCACTGGGATGGGTTCCCCTCTCTTGGTTCTGTGTGTGAGGCGTGGCCTGCACAGCTCAACAATTTGCTGCAGGAGGTCTCTGTCCACTCTATAGCGCTCCACTATCTCCAACTCATGTAGCCTCTGGTAGGTTACCTGGGCCTGTACACTCTTCTCCGTCTCCTCACTGTAGGTTGTCCAGCAGCATTTCCATTGTCACCACCCTTAGCATGTTGCATATGTCACCTTATAACAGCAATGGCAGCCCCTAACATTTCTTTGTCTCAGTAAAACTTTTTCAGTTTTCACTTCTATTAGCTTACTGCAGTGCCTCTTGTGAGAAACATTATGGACTGTTGTTTGCAGAGTTTTAAGTGCTAGGCTGGGCTGGGCTTGTGTACTGCCTGTGTAATTGCCTGATTCTGATGGTTTTCACCTGCTAGCTCTACTAGTACTCCCTGGTAGCTTCCTACTATTTGTTGTGCTTCCTATTTCCTTTCCTCAGGGGGGGCAGCACCATGCACACAAGCGCAAACACGCTCACAGCAGCTCACACACACGCACACATGCTTACACGGACTACAACTTGCTTATTCGGGTTAAAACGCGCGCACACCAGCGCAAACGTGCTTACAGCACTTTAAACTGCCTTATACATGCTTACTCCGGCTTAAACGTGTGCACTCACGCTTACATGTGTGCACACTGTCTTACTCGGGTTTACAGGTGCACACACGTGCACAAACCCGCTCAACAAGAAACTTTGGTGTTATTCATGGCATACACCTTCCATTTCTTGCCTTTACCTAGCCTACCTGTTGACACACCTCTTTCAATGATGTGTAAATGACAGCTGACACATGCCACTCTGCTCCAATGAGCTTCCCTTCTTTCATACATACCCCACTCATGATGTCACCTATCTTCTACTCTGTTACTCCCCTTATCCTACTCCTACACTCCACTGACTGTGCTCATTTGCTATGTAAACCTGCGATTCACTATCCTAACCCTCCTTTGCATAGGATTGCCTACTAATGCTTGGTTACATATCTTAGACTGTGCTTCCCCCCTTAGCAACCTCTACTCGGTGGCCATGTTGTCTTCAGCCTGCCATTCCCTTGCATTGTAAATTAACAATTTAAATAAAATCCACATTTGTGGGTTTTAATTTTTATTTTTCTGGTTTTTAGAGCGCAGCCTGTTTGCACGGCGCTACGCTATGCTTAAACATTGGAATCGGAGAAAAAAAGAATTTTTTTTTTTCATATTGCATCAGGAAACATTGCCATTGGCCGTATATTTGGCCATTGGCATGCTTCCTGCACTGGATGCAACATTTATTTGTAGCTGTCACAGCTCCATTTTGCTATTTGCAGAATGGTACTCAGTTGTCAACTGAGTACATTTCTGCAGATTACACTGCTCTTACTCAGACAGGTTCGGGTTTCCTGAATCACAACTCTACCTCATTTGCATGCCTTTCGCCTGCAATTGAGGTAATTTGCATAACCTGGCCCTGTTCATGTAAGAGCCGTTTTAGGAGTTCTCTTGCACACCCCTGCAGGCTGTTCCTGGATCGCTCGTTGGACATGATGGCTGCATGGAGTCTTACTCTACTCTTAGACTCCGTGCAAGCCATCATGAATCTGGCCCTATATCTTTTGTATAGCAATAACGGTTATGCATCTTAAAAGTAATATGCTTGCTGTTTATCTCCCTTATAATGTGAGTGGTATTCATAGGTATCAAACTTTTGTAATGTTCTATATAAAAAAAAATGTTAAGCATTATATGCATCAGTTAACTATATTACAACTTAAGTAAATCATGAAGTGTCCGTAGCAATGAATATAATATTACACTTTTATTGTCATTTATCAGTAATCTTATAGTTTTCATTTAATTCAAAAAATCATATTTTAGGGGCATGAATGTTACTAATTTGTATCTGTCATTGGTATTATATAGTTTAAGTCGATATTTCCAGGCAGTTCCTATATATTATTAGTGCCACTGGCATATTTCACAGCTAATGTACCCCATATGTCATATGTCAAATAGCAACTCATAATCCTTATGATATTACAGGATATATCTACAGTGTTATAACTGTAAGGTTGGAAAATATAACAAGCAAAGTAAACTTTAAACATGCTATAACACAATTGTTTGGTACTTATTACTGTGAACCCTTCTGCATACACGGGAAAAGGTAACCTTATATGACCACCGTCCATTTTCCTTCTTTTTTCTCTTCATCCTTCTTTTCTCCATTTTTTAATAAATATTTATTTCTATTGTGGCTTCTTTGAATTTAGTGAGGGAACTCAATATCATATTATAGATAATCTAGAACATTCAAACCGAGAACATGCCCAATATAGAGACATATTCTCAACTCAAGTGGTCCACGCCATATATTTATAACATTGCAGTCAGAAATATACTAATGAATAAGTAATAACCAGCTTTGCAGCATGTGTGTGTCTCTAACAAGTACATACCTATAGGATATTAAAAAGAATCAATAGCAAGCTCTTCTTTCATAATCAACAAATGCATATAGCTTGGTATTTACTTTCAGAGACATAAAATAGACCCGTTATTTATAGGCATATCATGTACCAACAGCAATATATTAGTAAATGCCTATGTTATTCAATTCATATTTTAATATTTGTCATATTTTAAAAAACACAACATATATATATACTATAAAAGTGATTAATATGAGATATAGCTGACAATGGCTTTAGCGTTTGTGATGATATATAATATATATTCAGTATTATAAATAAAAGTACATTGCATGTCTATTTGTAATCTAAGGTTCAAGGCTGATCAATTTAGACATATAAGACAATCTCTTTAGCCTTGGTCATATGATGGGAGTTACTGTCTCTCTACACAACCATTTGTTTTCAGTGAGGATGTTCAATATTAGTATAACTTGCCTTTGATAAAAGCATACTTATAATTAGCAGTTCTTTTCTATGTATATATAATAATATCATAAGCAAGTCTTTGAGATTTTTTCTTGCTCATTACTGCTTAATGACTGTGCTACTCGACCAATTTAATATTTGCAGAGTATCTTAATAATTAAACAGCAACTCCTTTTTACCTTTAAAATGCCTAATAACAAATAGCCACATTCATGAACCATAATTGACTTACTGTCCTTAAGGTTGAGTACACTAGCTGCAATGTGTTTACAAATATGTTACATAGTTCCAGTCAAGGACTTAAATATATTAAATTTTCATAAAATTAAGTTAAATTATAGTAATTTACTAGGGTGATGTTATTAGAAAAGATTGTAGTAAAGTCTGTATGTGTTAACTATTCATACAGTTTCTTCCAAGTGATATACTTCTTTTTAAGCCTTGTGTGCTGTTTATGTGTACAATTCAAAATGAATAACAAATGTTACAATATAATAAAACATCATGCATGTGTTGATATCTTCTAAATTTGTTAGGTACTTCAGTGTACTTTTAATATTTGTTAAACTGTAAAAGCACTTTGCCATCTCATAAATAGTGTGCTTGTTACTTAAGTAGCTTAAGAGCTTAAACAACACCCATACTGCCTTGTTTCAGTGCTGACATCACTCACTGTTTACTTTCATTTTGTGCTGTTCGTACATTTGTAGAGAATTTAACACACACTAATGGATTCTAACTGAAGAACCTCCACTCTAGGGATGGTAAAATAAGAGTTCTCAGCTCGTGACCATGGCGGGAAGCCAAAAACAAAGTAAGTGAAGCTTTTAGAGATTTTTAAACTGAACATGAGCTCATTAAACTGCTATTAGGTTTCTTAACATTAAGGGCAGATATACAAGCCAAACAGTTGTTTGTTAGTCAAAAAGGCACTTTTAGCATCAAAGAATAGATAAATAACTACTTTTCAATGCACTTTTTGACAGTTATTACTATCAGCTTTTATATATAATTATGTGAATTAAATGCAACAGTTTAGATATTTCATGCAGCTTAGTGTAAATAATATAAAACTAATCATGTTCATTTAAGCACATCACATTAATATGTCAGCGTAAATGCATCATATTCTATACTAGCAGTAAAAGGCAGGTAATTTATAAATGAATTATCTAAATATCATTTAGAGTTAGAGAAATCATGACAGTAAGTATTTACACTGTAGTAAAGAAAGATATGTTACCTTGCTTTCTTTAGGGTTGTTTCCTTTAGTTATAAAATGTCCTGTTTATCCTGTATTTATATTGCTTCAAAGACTGACACATATGTAAAGCATGAATGCTTTTAAAGAAGAACTTTTTTACCTTACAGAGCAAATAGAAAACAATAATGTTTGTGCTTTTCATATGTCTCTTAGCTTCTTCTTCTTCTTATCAGCAGTGCTCCATTCATTTTTTTTCTGCATGTCTCTTTACCCCAAAGGAGCTCCAATCCATTTCTTCCACTTTATCCAAGGTTTTATTAACTGAAAGATAAGAGACTGTTGCTTGTAGAGTGTCAAAAGTTTTAGGACCTTCAGTAAAAATATTTTTATTCTTGCAGGGAACAGCAGGTGCACTTTAAGTTGCCTTTTTTCAATTCCTTTATCAGAGGGAGACATTCTTTTCTTGCAGTTATAACTCCAGCAGAATAATAATTATCAAATCTGATTATGTTGTCTTTGTATTTATCTGGAGAAGTTGACCATGCTGTCTTTAAAATAAGTTCCTTGTCCGGTGATGAAAAAAACTTTACTATTATTGATCTCGGGTGATTTTTTGATTTGATGGTTGATGAAGCAGCTCTTAAGGATCTATGGGCTCTCTCAATTCCATAAGAAAGAGCTTCAGGCAATTTTAAAACTTCTGGTAACCAGATAGTAAGGAAAGTCACCATGTTTTCTCCCTCTGTTTTCTCTGGCAGCCCATAGATGCAAAGGTTATTTCGTCTGGACCTGTTCTCTAGATCCTCTATTTTATTTTGTAATGAAGCATTTTGTTTTGAAAAAAATGTAGTTGAAGATCTTGTTCTGAGAGTCTGCCCTCAGTGTCATTTAGGGATCTCTCTATGTCAGCTATTTGAGACTTCTGTTGCATCATTATTTCTTGTAGTTGCTGTATTTGTTTTGTAGATCTCTCTTCAAAAGTGTCCAGTTGGTATTCATTTTGTCAAATTTTATTGATAAGTCTTGTATAGCATTTAATAAAGACTGTATCTCCTTTCTCATCGTCTGGTCCTGTGTGGTATTCTTAGAAAAGCTCATTTCCAGTAGATTCAGATACCTTCCTTCTTGTTTTTTGACAGGAAAAATAATGATTAAAGCCACATTTTTTGTAACGTAGACTTCTAGTGATATTAGTAGAAGTAATTCAGCAAAATAGGTTTGTCTACAATATCTAGTTTTCTAAACTTTCCTGTCAGAAATATCTTTTGAGTGCAGAGCTGAAAAAAGATGCTGCCAACCAGTCTACATCCTAGCCACGCCCCTAGAAGTATTATTCTTGATAGAATAGGGCAGCCTGTTCCAGAAAGGGGGATATATTGAATTAGGTATTTATTATTGATGATTTAGTAGTAAAGGTTTAGGTCTGTATAATGGGTTCTTGTTTTTCAATGGTTTTAGATTTGTAAAAAGTTCAAAGACTGTTGACTTGTTCACAGCATGGAAGGCAAAACACACATGACACCTCAACTAGCTGCATGTATGACACTGACTAGACTAACTGGACTTTTAGCTGATCAGAGTAGCTAAGGGTAATAAGACTAAAGATCTTTTTGGTGAAGAAATGTTGAGGTCACTAGCTGGTTTAGGTTCTTAGCTAGGCATATGCCAAATAATGCATTACACTGAATGATAGGCCTAATTTGGCATACAGAAATTGACTCTATAACATATTTTGACCTTGATGAAGTACTACAAAGAGCACATTGTGGAAAGTGTAAGGGTTTTCTAACCACCATGGAGACATGGTGATCAAACCATAATCTTTTACCAACAAAGTTGCAAAAGATCCTGATGACTATATCAGTTTAACTGGAATTATATGGAAAGCAGCAGTGACACGAAAATTACCACTGGAAGCTATTATGAATTTCCTGGTGTTGATGCAAGTCCATAGTTAATATACCAAACATTTGTTTAGAACAGCCCTAGCTGGAAAATTCAATTATCAGAATGGGGTTTGATAATCACAACTTGTTTGCAATCATCAGCAAACTTGGTTAACCATACTGCTTTGATATCAGATGTTATGTCACAGAAAATATATATATCAAAGAGAAGAAGACCTAGGACAAAGGCATGTGGGTTACCACTGGTGATATTTTTTTGTCTAGATCAATGGTGTGTGTTCTGTCAGATAAACAGATGTCAGTCTAGTAAATTATTTATCGGTTAGTGTTAAGCTGAGAGAGTTTTCCATAACCCCGGCATGGTGAATAGTGTCAATGGTTTTGGTAAGGCCCAGATAAGCAGAGTGGACTGCATGCTACATATCCATGGCTTCAATAACACTTTCATTGAACTCAATCAAGTTGAGCAAATGTGATCCACCTTTTACAAAAACGAACTGGTCTGTATCCAATGATATCAGGTATCAGGATAAACAGTAATGATATTTTGAAGTCATTATGCTAGCCACGCCCACAACTATGGAACATGTCTGACAGTTTCAAGTATGATGACCACCAACTCCATGCAACATCCCATAGCATCCCTCAGTCTTATAGCAGAGCATTGAGTTACTACAAGTTCTACTTCAAGAGGAGTCAGTAGGCCCATCCAATAAAGTGTTCCATCTGGGGGTACCCAAAAAGGAGTAATTGGTGAAAGTGGGTTGTGAAAGCATGAATGACAGCTTGAAATGGCTTGTGGCACTCCTGGGTTCACTGATGGCACAAAATAAAAAATAAAAAAAAAAAAAAAAACAGAAAAAAAATCATGTTAAGTGACCTCACATGCATCTGTGTAGTATACAGTATGGAATTTTATATTGTAGAACTGACTACCCAGAATTCTGCAGTACTTTCTTCATTATTATGCTGATGGAACCAAAAAAAAAAGAGGGAGAGATGTGAGCATCATGAATATTTTCAGTGTCCGAGGGCACCAAAGCTGTCACCAAGTATACAAGTGCCAAGTAAGAGTCTTCCTTCTTCCAATTATGTGTAATGCCTTCTGTGCATTTTGCTTAATAATATCATAAAACCTTTACAAGACATTTCTGTTGTATAATGTATTTATCAGCTTGACCTACCCTTCACATTAGAAAACTACCTTTATAATTTTCTAACAATGAACACAATTTAAATTATATTGTAGCCTTCTAAAATGTGTTGTTAAATATGTTGCTTTTGCAGACTATAGCAGGTAAAATAAATTTTCTCTGCATCAGTATGTTTTTTTCTTCTTTTGGCAAATGGCAGCAATATTAAATACAATTTGTTATTCACTTTCAATGGTACTTTTATTGTTAGTGTTTACATTCATAATCATATAACTCTAGTCGTTCTACTTGCAGGCTTTAAACAAATCATATATTTTTCACAGTACATTAATGTCACTATCATCTTTTTTAATATAATGGTAGTTTTACTGAGAAACTCTTTATCAGTTTCCAGTAAAATGTTTAAATTACTTGTGTCTTTTGGCATTAAATATACTTGACTTTGTGCATCATGCTCAGTGTAATATGTAATCATAATTCATTTTAAGACACTGACAATGGCAACTATTGACTGACATGAAGCATTATTCTCTTCTGCTTAATTATAAGCCTCTATAGCTTTCATAGCATAAAAGTGTAATTCATCAGAAGTGTTGTGCTGTCTGGCACTGAGCTATTATGTATGTGGGAACTAAATAATATGTGTGTAACTGGCAGGAAAACAATCTACTTCACCACTGAAGTCCTTCAGTAAGTCTGTGTCATATAAGTAAACATGTAGCTGTGTTCTATGGATATCATGGATATTTGTAATATTGAAGAGTATTCATTATTTTAAAATTCCAAAACATTAGGCTGACACAAGATTAGTTAGTGAGATGTAACAGATAGGGTTAAGGGCTAAAGTTAAACACATAGAATTTGAGCCAAATGTATAATGAGACAATAAAAATAACTGCCATAGTTATATGCATCATTTTATAATAATAGCTTTGCAGTATAGAATGGATGAAAATACTTTTCCTAAATGACTAATGCATTTGTCATATGTAGTATAAAGTTGACAATTAAAAGAATGTTTTTTTTTTTTTTATTATGAGAATGTTTTATTTATTTTATGAAGTTTTCTTACTTCAAACAAAACTATCACTGTTCCGTTTGCTCAGTTCAGCAGCAAGGTCAATACACAGGAATAGAAAGTTAAATTTTTGTTGGTAATATTAATTCCACAAATGTTCATATTTCTTGTAATATTGAACAAATGCAGTTTTCAGCAGAAACAACAAGGTTTCCTATATATTAAATTAGATTTTTTTTTCAAAATAAAATAATGTAATTTTAGATAAGCAGATTGTTTCTCTACTTTAAAAAGATGATCACTGATGACTGCCATGAATTCCTTCATTATATGAATAAACAGTCAGGACTTAGATGGTAGAGTGGTGGACATACACATGTCCAAGAAGCATAAAATTCATCATTTTATCATGCAGTGTTTGCAAAATCTTGCATTTTTCTGCTGACACAAGGACTGTGATTGGTAGTGTATTTTTTATTTGTGAGATAAGCATATGCTCTCTTGAGTTTTTATCTAGATGAGGCACAATTCTAGAAATACTGTAGCAGCCTATAGGTTACTTTTTGTTCTAAGCTCTTTGCTATCATAGTGTAAATCTGGCAGTATAGCAGCAGAACTATGGGAACATAACCCCTGATACAGCAGCTGAACTGCAGTACTGAACGCCAAGTGAAATTGACTTATTGAGTGACTGTGGACACTGATCCTGGACTTCTGCCACCCACTCAACAAGATGGAGGGGTTGGAATCCCTGCAGGTGACCATAACAATTATGACACTGTTTGCCACTTCAGAGGATTCAGTCTGCATGGGCAGCTCATCGTTGTTCTCAGTCCATACACCAATTGTCTTGAATGGATTGACCTGACCAGCTTGTAGCCACTGTGTATGCAGTGCAGTACAGACAATGAAATAGCAGTACAGCAGCACGGGGGTTCATCCTATGCTTTCACAGTAGCTATCTCTTCCAGTTAGAGACCAGCAATAAAATTGCCTGTTCTGTGAAAGTGAGGCGGACAGGGTGTAAGCCACACCTAATGGAAGGTATCAGATATTTGCAGGGTTGTGCATTGCTACAGGAAGTGTAACCATAAGCCTTCACAATAAAAAACATATCATCTTGGTATCTAGTGTACCAAACGGTGTGTTGTTGGAATAGATAATTCATGAATAACAGCTCTTTCTCCCAGTATGCCATGACACAATTAACAAAGCTACCCCCGCATGGTGCCCCCATGGCTACACCTGTTTTTTGTTTGCAAAATTCACCATTAAAGAGCATAAAGTTATTGGATAAGATGAGGTTCAGCAATGTTTCTATGACATTTATTTCCCTGTTCTCTGTGCCTTTATGTGTTAAGAGTGCTCTAACCCAATCTAATCCTGTGTCTTGTGGTATTACAGTGTATAGATCTTTAATACTCACTGTGAGAAAATTATAGTTCTCATTATATTGTTCCAACAGCACACCATTTGGTATAGTAGATACCAAGATGATATGTTTTTTATTTGGAATGGGGATGCTAGTACAACTGAACCCTTCATAGAAGATATTACAAAGCTTACAGAATTTTTAGAGTTCACCTTTCAGTTTGCAACAGAATCCATCAACTTTTTAGATGTGCAGTTGTCAAAAGACAGACCCAATAATAAATATAGGACTGTCATATATAGGAAGCCTACATATTCAAATGCATTTTTGCATTTTTCTAGCAGCCATCCCTTCTATCAGAAAAAAGCACTAATGAAGGGACAGTTAGTAAGAGCTGCTAGGATGGTTTCTTCTGAGGATGATTTTTTAGCAGAATGTAATTTATTGAAGGGTAAGTTTTTAAAAAGAGGGTACCCTGAATATTTATTCGATCAAATTTGGGCAGAAGTGTCCATAAAAAGAGCTAGGGGACATTTTAAGCCTATTTTACACAGACGATAAATGGTACCCCCAAATCTTATTGACAATGATGATATTATACACAACATGATACCCGATTCGGGGCCTAAGTTCTTGGCAACATACTCACAGAATGCCAAAATAATTTCCAACATTTTATATAAGAATTGGGCCTTAATTTCAGAAGATACCCATATCTGTAAAAAAACTGCATGGCCCTCTGTACATAACATACCGATGAGGACAACATTTAAAAAAACATCCTAGAATTTCAAAGTGAAATAAGTAATAGATGTTCTGGCATGTATAAATGTGGTAGATGCCACCAATGCCAACACATTAAAGTTGGGAATAAATTTACTATTAGAGATCTGGAATACTTAGTGAGAGGGAAGTATAATTGTGAATCTAAAGGGATTGTCTACATTGCACTATGTCAGCAGTGCCAAACTTTCTACATAGGAAAAGTGGAAAGATCATTGAAACAGAGAATCTATGAGCATATATATAACATAAGTAAAAAAAACAACCACAGATGCTTTAGCTAGGCATACCTTAGGAAATCCCACTCACGTTTCTAGTCACTATTCTCCATCAGGAAAACCATAATGCTCGAGAACTGGATGCTCCAAAATCACCTCTCTTTGAATGCCACCAAGTCAAAGATCCTTCTATTCTCTCCCTCAAAATCTATCCACCTAGACAAAACCTCTTTCAAGATTACAAGCCTTGCCCACTCCACTATAGAGGTTGTTCCTTTTGCTAAACTTCTTGGAGTTACTATTGATGAACACCTAAAATTCGATACCCATATTCAGCTAAATATAAAAAAAAAAACGTCAGAAACTTGGCATGATGTATAGAAACTCCCAGTTCTTCTCCTCATTTACAAGACAGACCCTCACCACTACCTTCTTACTACCTTCACTAATGTATGGTGCTCCCCTACTAACCAGCCTATCTTCCTCCATCTCTTCTAAACTAGAATCCTGTTACAATAAAATCTCAAAGTTCGCCACCACCTCCAGTTACTCCACTCATCACTCTAAACCTCTCCATCAGCTGCAATGGCTAGAACTCCCAAATTACCTTGACTACCTCCAACTCATCACCACCCACAAGCTCATTTTCAAACCAACTATATGTCCCGCACTATCAAACATCCTAACATTATACACCCCTAACAGAACTCTAAGATCTACCCACCAAAATCTAATCTCTGTTTATAAACCAAACCGTCCCACTGGTCAGCTTCTGCTATCCTTCTCCATCGCCAAAAAATGGAATTCTCTCCCTCCATCCTTAAGAACTTCTAAGAACTCTGAACACTTCAAAACCCTGCTGCATTCTTACCTCTACCAAAAATGGAAATGCAATTGCACTCCTCCTACCTAAACTGCTCAACACATAAATACTTTATCACACATAAAGTTTGTTCTTCCTTACACAGTGGGCCGGTTACACGATGGCTTGCACGGAGTCTAAGAGTAGAGTAAGACTCCATGCAGCCATCATGTCCAACGAGCGATCCAGGAACAGCCTGCAGGGGCGTGCAAGAGAGCTCCTAAAATGGCTCTTACACGGACAGGGCTGGGATATGCAAATTACCTCAACTGCAGTCGAAAGGCATGCAAATGAGGTAGATTTGCGATTCAGGAAACCCAAACCTGTCCGAGTAAGAGCAGTGCTATTTGCAGAAATGTACTCAGTTGACAACTAAGTACCGTTCTGCAAATAGCAAAACGGAGCAGTGACAGCTACAAATAAAGGTTGCATTCAGTGCAGGAAGCATGCCAATAGCCAAATATATGGCCATTGACAATGTTTCCCAATGCAATATGAAAAAAAAAAATAATTTGTTTTTTTTTTCCTCCGATTTCCGATGTTTAAGTGTAGCGTAGCACCGCGCAAATGGGCTGCGCTCTAAAAACCAGAAAACTAAAAATTAAAACCCAAAAATGTGGATCTTATTTAAATTGTTAATGTACAATGCAAGGGAATGGCAGGCTGAAGACAACATGGCCACCGAGTAGAGGTTGCTAAGGGGGAAGCTCAGTCTAAGAGATGTAACCAAGCATTAGTAGGCAATCCTATGCAAAGGAGGGTTAGGATAGTGAATCACAAGTTTACATAGCAAATAAGCACAGTCAGTGGAGTGTAGGAGTAGGATAAGGGGAGTAACAGAGTAGAAGATAGGTGACATCACGAGTGAGGTATGTATGAAAGAAGTGAAGCTCATTGGAGCAGAGTGGCATATGTCAACTGTCATTTACACATCATGGAAAGAGGTGTGTCAACAGGTAGGCTAGGTAAAGGCAAAAAATGGAAGGTGTATGCTGTGGATAACACCAAAGTTTCTTGCTGAGTGGGTATGCGTGTGTGTGCGTGCCTGTAAACCTGAGTAAGACAGAGTGCGTGCATGTAAGCTTGAGTGCGTGTTTTTAAGCCAGAGTAAGCATGTATAAGGCTGTTTAAAGAGTTGTAAGCATGTTTGAGCTGGTGTGCATGCATTTTAACCTGAATAAGCAAGTTTTAGTCCGTGTAAGCATGTGTGCACGAGTGTGAGCTGCTGTGAGCGTGTTTGCACTTGTGTGCGTGGCGCTGCCCCCCCCCGAGGAAACAGAAAGGAAAAAGGAAGCACAACAAATAGTAGGAAGCTACCAGGGAGTACTAGCAGAGCTAGCAGGTGAAAACAATCAGAATCAGGCAATTACACAGGCAGTACACTAGCTCAGCCCAGCCTAGCACTTAAAATTCTGCAAACAACAGTCCATTATGTTTCTCACAACAGACACTGCAGTAAGCTAATAGAAGTGAAAACTGAAAAAGCTTTACTGAGACAAAGAAATGTTAGCGGCTGCCATTGCTGTTATAAGGTAACATATGCAACATGCTGAGGGTGGTGACAATGGAAATGCTGCTGGACAACCCACAGTGAGGATACAGAGAAGAGTGTACAGGCCCAGGGTAACCTACCAGGGGCTACATAAGCTGGAGATAGTGGAGCGCTATAGAGTGGACAGAGACCTCCTGCAGCAAATTGTTGAGCTGTGCAGGCCACGCCTCACACACAGAACCAACAGAGGGGAACCCATCCCAGTGGAAACCAAGGTATGTGTTGGCCTAAGAATATTAGCAACAGGTACCTTCCAGAGACCAACCAGTGTTATGATGAGGATATCACAGGCATCAGCATCCAGGATACTGCACCAGTTCCTGGATGCCATGTCAGCACATGTCGGTGATCATGTATATTTCCCCAATTCCCGTGAGGTATTGGCCAGCAATATGCGTCTCTTCCAGCAAATAGCGGAATACCCTGAGGTAGTGTGTGCAATAGACTGTACGCACATACACATCAAAGCACCAGCTGGCAAGTGGGGTAGGGTCTACTTCAACCGCAAGGGCTTCCCTTCCATCAACTGCCAGGTCGTGTATGATGCCGAGGGCATAATACTAAATGTGTGTGCTGGGTGCCCTGGAAGCTACCATGATTCCCATATCTGGCATCTGACGCAGCTGTACCAGACATTTGCCAATGGGGACATCCCACATGGTCACCTAGTGGGGGATGCTGACTATGCACTGGAGCCGTGGCTGATGACACCCATCAGAAATGCACACACACCTGAACAGGAACGCCATAATGAGGCACACGCACAAACACGTAATGTAATAGAGCATGTGGTTGGGCTGCTCAAGTCACGGTTCCAGTGCCGGGACACATCTGGTGGAGGCTTGCAGTACTCACCAACTACATGTACCCAAATTGTCATGGTATGTGCTGTGCTACATAATATGATCCTGTGAAAACAGCTGCAGCAGGACCAGCATAGGCCTGGGCCAAATAGCCCCCCACCATTGCCAAGGCCATCACAGGCAGAGCGTGACTTGGAGGAGGAACAACCTGAGCCTGCCCCAGTAGGCAGAAGGAGGCGTGCCCAGTATGCTTTGGCCTTGGCAAAGAGGCAATGCATAGCACATACACTGGCTCAGAAGGAACTCTGGAAATGATGCCTCTCTCTGACTTGCACATATAGTAAAAGGGATGCCTAAAATTGTAACAAAACGCCAACAACGTAACCAAGACCAGAATGTTGACACGGAAGAATCACTGCTCATTCCAAAGATGTAAAATAATTTAATATGTAAACTTCACAGATAACACGTACATGTGTTAAGCGCTTTCAACTGTAAACAACCAGTCTTCTTCAGAACAACTTCCTAAACAAAATGAGAAGGTTATATACTCCTCCATATTGTTCTTAATTGCTTAATTACTCCTGTTGCCGCCAACAATTTTTTAAAAACATCTTACCTACTTATAAAATGTGTGTGTTAACACTATTCGCTCTTTACTATATAAAATTATACATTAATCTCCTACTAACACTATAATTTATACCCTATACTTAATATGTATATGTATATACATTGTGTATTTGTTGTACACATTAATAATGCATCAAAAGATACAATAGAACGTGCAAAACTACATACATAAGTCACGCATAAATTAATAATATCCTAACCAAATCCTCATATATATTCTTCTTGCATGTTTACATAACCCTAATAACTTTTTTACAAAATAGATACAATGAATGCACATTGGACTATATTGTTGATGTTCATGTACTAATATATGAAAATATACAGACATATAAGGACATATAAAAACATATAAAAAACATGATTGATCAAATTAATAAAACTGATGTCTACTGTACCTAATATACCTCAATGGCACTGTAACTCTATATATCTAAAACGGCATTCGTTAATAGTATATGTTAATATAACCTTATATGCATCATCAAGAAAGGAAGAAAAAGCACGTGAAGAACTACATACCTCTTATTACAGTAGTTCAAAAATATCCACTACAGGAATTCATATAGCTAATGTAAAAAAACATTATAATAAGGATAAGAAAGGTTTGATACTGATAAAGTCGTTAAGTCCTGGTTTTCTTGTAGAATCTGTCAAAATCTGCCATCTACTCTCACTTGCTGCTAATTCCATTTTCCAATTCCCTCCTAGTGGTGTAATAGAAATCTGATCAATAATGGCAAATGTAAAACTGTGTTCATTCCCTTGTTCCAAAATATGCCTATATAAAGCGTTTTTGGTATCACATTTTTGAATCCGGTAAAGATGTTCGTAAACCCGTTTCTTCAATTGTCTTTCTGTTTTACCTATATAATGTGCGTTGCACTGTCTGCAATTGGCTATATACACTATCCCTTTCGTACAACAATTACCAGTCTTACTTCTAATGGACGTGTGGTTGATGTCATCTAACCTGATGGTCTTATCTGTGTTAATAAATTTACATTGCTTGCACCTCCCACATTTTGTAGTTCCATTAGATACGTTTAATCTACCCTTGTTGTAACTGGCCCTTTCTAATAGTCTTTTGATGTTGGGTGCCGTTTTATACACACATTTAGGTGTTTTGTCCCATCTATGATCATTGTCCATAGAGGTTAAAATTGTCCAATGTTTCTCAAGAATTTCCTTAACCAAATGAGTGTAAGGTGTATACATAAGTACGCATACTCTATCGTAAGGTTCTTTTTGTGCATCTGTCCTTTTATCCATTTTATAACATCCTAATAAGGGTTGGTATTTATTCCCCCATTCACCTTCCACATATCTTATAACTTTGTTAACCATTTTCTTTGGGTACGCACGTTCCAAAAATAACTTCCTAATATACCTGAGTTCTACTTCCATAATATCCTTTTTGGAAGACATCCTTGCAGCCCGGATGCATTGTCCTTTGATAATCTGAAACTGTCTTCCAAAAAGGATATTATGGAAGTAGAACTCAGGTATATTATGAAGTTATTTTTGGAACGTGCGTACCCAAAGAAAATGGTTAACAAAGTTATAAGATATGTGGAAGGTGAATGGGGGAATAAATACCAACCCTTATTAGGATGTTATAAAATGGATAAAAGGACAGATGCACAAAAAGAACCTTACGATAGAGTATGCGTACTTATGTATACACCTTACACTCATTTGGTTAAGGAAATTCTTGAGAAACATTGGACAATTTTAACTCTATGGACAATGATCATAGATGGACAAAACACCTAAATGTGTGTATAAATGGCACCCAACATCAAAAGACTATTAGAAAGGGCCAGTTACAACAAGGGTAGATTAAACGATCTAATGGAACTACAAAATGTGGAGGTGCAAGCAATGTAAATTTATTAACACAGATAAGACCATCAGGTTAGATGACATCAACCACACCATTAGAAGTAAGACTGGTAATTGTTGTACGAAAGGATAGTGTATATAGCCAATGCAGAGTGCAACGCATTATATAGGTAAAACAGAAAGACAATTGAAGAAACGGGTTTACAACATCTTTACCGGATTCAAAATGTGATACCAAAAACGCTTTATATAGGCATATTTTGGAACAAGGGAATGAACACAGTTTTACATTTGCCATTATTGATCAGATTTCTATTACACCACTAGGAGGGAATTGGAAAATGGAATTAGCAGCAAGTGAGAGTAGATGGCAGATTTTGACAGATTCTACAGGAAAACCAGGACTTAACGACTTTATCAGTATCAAACCTTTCTTATCCTTATTATAATGTTTTTTTACATTAGTTATATGAATTCCTGTAGTGGATATTTTTGAACTACTGTAATAAGAGGTATGTAGTTCTTCACGTGCTTTTTCTTCCTTTCTTGATGATGCATATAAGGTTATATTAACATATACTATTAACAAATGCCGTTTTAGATATATAGAGTTACAGTGCCATTGAGGTATATTAGGTACAGTAGACATCAGTTTTATTAATTTGATCAATCATGTTTTTTATATGTTTTTATATGTCCTTATATGTCTGTATATTTTCATATATTAGTACATGAACATCAACAATATAGTCCAATGTGCATTCATTGTATCTATTTTGTAAAAAAGTTATTAGGGTTATGTAAACATGCAAGAAGAATATATATGAGGATTTGGTTAGGATATTATTAATTTATGCGTGACTTATGTATGTAGTTTTGCACGTTCTATTGTATCTTTTGATGCATTATTAATGTGTACAACAAATACACAATGTATATACATATACATATTAAGTATAGGGTATAAATTATAGTGTTAGTAGGAGATTAATGTATAATTTTATATAGTAAAGAGCGAATAGTGTTAACACACACATTTTATAAGTAGGTAAGATGTTTTTAAAAAATTGTTGGCGGCAACAGGAGTAATTAAGCAATTAAGAACAATATGGAGGAGTATATAACCTTCTCATTTTGTTTAGGAAGTTGTTCTGAAGAAGACTGGTTGTTTACAGTTGAAAGCGTTTAACCCATGTACGTGTTATCTGTGAAGTTTACATATTAAATTATTTTACATCTTTGGAATGAGCAGTGATTCTTCCATGTCAACAAAGGGATGCCTAAGTTGACACTACCTGCTTTCAAACATGTACAGGGAGTGTAGTATGTACATCCGACATAGGCAGCCCTGCAGCACCACCTGAGGCATGGTTGCCATGTGTTAAGCAATATAAAGCAGTGCTAAATAGCATTTACCACCATGTAGTATATACAAACAAAATTGCACACACCAACTAGCACAACTGTGGTCAATGTTGAGTAATATTGGGCAACTTCCAGCAATGTTGGTGAATATTGAGCAACGTCGGATAAGCCTGGTCTAAGTAGGGCATAGCTGAACAAAAGCCAACATGCTCATATTTGCTTAACTGGCCCTTAAGCAGTCTGGTCGGCTCAGTATGAAAATATAAAGCAGTGATGGGCCTCAAACCCAGAATACTGTGCACTATAGTTAAAGTACTGAACCACTAAACCATGACAGTATTGATGTGTTCAGCCAGTATGAAGGAATGTTGATAAGTCTATGCAAAGTATCTCATGGAAACCCTGCAGGCACAGCATAATTCCTGATGAGTTATGACACAAAGGTGAGTCCTGCAGTAAGAACAGAACCTGACTTCCAACACACACAGTATAAATGTTAATATCGGTCAAGTTTGCACACATCAACAAATGTAGTGGACCTCAAATAACAACATACTGAAAGGTCACACTGGGCATGCTCGCACACTTGAATAAATGAGACAAATGTCAGGCAACAAAACACGGAAAGCCTGAACTGGGCATGCTCACACACTTAGGCCGTGTCTGAGTACAGCAGTGGGCCACACATATCTGGCAGTTGCATGTGTTAACCCAGGAACCTCTCACTATCCAGCAATCAGCCCTGTGCACACAGTTATATGACAACAGACACATATATAATATAGTGGACCCCTGTCGTAATCAAATATGTTCTGCAGATACCTAAGTTGTTAATAGAAACTGGTAAAGCAAAGATGATAAAGACCTGCAAACAGTATCAGCAATAAACATTGTGCATCCCGAACATTAGCATAGATTCAGAGGTTCATACTAGGCTATCTGCCCTAGGGCATGTACAAGCCTAGCCAGAGTGTGTTTGGCATTCGCAGCCCTGTCAGATTACTGCACTGTGCGTGTGAATAGTAGGTCACACAAGATAGCCCATGTACGTTTATGCTAGTGTGCCTCTGTCTAGAAGGGACACAGAAGATATACCAGGGGTAAACATACGATCACCCATACAGTCATCAAGATGTCTCCTGTAGGTGGTCAGTGGGTGGCTCTGCCTATGTGAAACTGGGATTACAATCCGGAGTGAGTGGAGCCTCTGGGATAAGAATCTGTCCCTCCAGCATGTCCTATTAACATCTGTGCTGAGGTATATGTCCCTGGAGTGTGTAGTTCCAAGGGAGTCGGATATCCTGAGGTGGAGCATGTCCAGTAATTCTGGGTTGGGTATATCTGTAAACAACAGGCACACATCATATCCGATTAGGTGGTAAGCGACTGATTACAGCTGGAGTAACTGCATCCGAACTGTGCAGGGCATCCGTGTGAGTCCCTAGATCTGCTTGGTGAGGAACTTCTGTGGCCAGTACAGTTGCTGCAGGTGTCGGGTAAGGTACACCCCAAATGTGGCATTGTAACCAAGCATGGTTGTGATGAGTATAGGGGCACAATGACCTCACTCGATCTAGATGTGAAACCATATGGGATAAGGTGGCCTATATAGAAGGTCTGTCCAAGCACTTTGGCAACATGATTGTCAAAGATGACAGTATGAACAAGTCATGTCCCCAAACCCCTAACAACTCCTACCATATGTAATGGAGTACTACATATGTGGTAATGTGTGGGCATGTTGTTATTCCTAAAGGGGATGACTATGTAACTAATGTCATTTAGCTGTAGGCCATGGCTCAGGCACCAGTCATCCATCTCTGTGAGACTCTGTTTGAGTATGCATGTGGCAGCTGGAGAGTTTATTATGGCACCCAGTTTGCAGTCAAGTGCGAACATGGTCAGCCATATTCCTCCTGTGGTAGCCTATACGTCAGACAAATATATATTGAACAAGAGAGGTCCCAGGACCGAGCCGTGTGGGATACCACGTGTAACTGGTGTATAGTCAGACATGGCACTTGCAATTCTGACCATGTGGGTGCTATCCCTGATCCAGGTAGCAATCCATTGTGTGAGATATGTGTCCATATCGACGCTGGTGAGCCTATGCATAATGGCCCAGTGGGTTATTGTGTTGAAGGATTTTGCAAGGTTCAGGTAGGCGGTGTGGACAACCGTCCCTATGTCAATGGACCTGTTAACCATTAAAAGAATACAAACAGGTTCAAGAAGCAAGATCTGCCCACAACAATGCTGAAACGTGTAGGACACAGTGTCTGTAGGTTCCCGATGTCTATGTATATGAGTCCCATGACAATACGCTCCATAGCTTTGCAGAACAGGCTACTTAGGATTATAAGGCAATATTGTTTGTGGTCTGCTGTGGCACCAACTCTGTGGAGTGGGACCACTGTTGCTGTATGCCATTCCTTGGGTACATATCCTGTAGTAACTCCGATATTGAACAGTGATGTAATGTAAGAGTTACGTCTGTCATGAAGCTCGTGTAAGATGCAGGCCGGGACACCATCTGGTCACATTGATGCTGTGATGTACGCTTTGGGGAGGGCAGCACTCACCTGTTACTGTGTGATGTCAGGGAGGTTACACTCTGTTGGGATGGAGAGTTGCTCCTTAGGGGGGATGGGGGGGAGTCATCTGCACTGAACCTGTTTGCCAGGATGTTGGCAATGCCAGTGGGTTCAGGGTAAGTTTAGTCAGTATGCAATAACTCACAGCATATCAGTGAGTGTCCACCCAGGTTCCTGACATAAATGAAGAAGGCCGTGTGATAGTCCTACGTGTCTGGTGCAATTGTCCGGTAGAAGCAGCCCTTAGAAAACTTCATGAGTGATCGTAGCTGCTAGTACAGATCACAGATGCCTTCCCCGTCTGGGATTGTGCTCTATCATGTAGCAGCTTCCTCCTGATGTTGTACAGCTTATTAATTGCTGGGATCTACCAGACAGGTCCCCTGCCATTGGAGGAGTGAGTCCTGTTGTTATTTGGGATAGCACAATCCATGCAGTCCACTAGGTGTCCATAGAATGTGTATGTAAAGGATTCAGCAGTCTGAGCCATATTTGCCACTGTCTCAGGGTCTCTGAAGGATACCACCTTGCTTGGATGAAGTGAGACGTTGGCTCATGAGAAGTTCACCAAGATTACTTAGGATGGCTGTGTGGAGGGTATATGTATGTCCAGTGAGATACATGTATGTTCTGACCTTATCAATGAGGGGTATATCGTTGGTGTGGAACATAGAGCCCCCATATTGGTGATGATCAGATCCAATATGTATTCCCCCTTGTGGCTGTGCTGACTGGTTGTGCCATAGCAAATGAGTCTACAAATTGTAGTGACTGTTGGGTGAGGGTGTTGGGGCTTGAGTAGTATCCCCATTCAATATTTGTGCATTTGAAGTCACCCAATATAATGGTGTTTGTGGAGACCTTCATATTCTCCATAGTTCCCATGAAAGCCGAGAGTGGTTCCTGAGTTTGGGAGGGTGGTCTGTAGCAGGCAACAAACTGAAAGGCAGTTTTGCACAATGGTAGTTGTATATGTATGGTCTATGATGCTTTGTGGAGTGCTACTAACCCAGAGGTGTGTGTATCTGTGATGTATATGGATACTCTCCCTAGTTGTGTTGTCTGTTCCAAGTCTTGTGGTCAGAAAGCATGGTGCAAAACATAACCTGGTAGTGCTGTTGTGCATAAGTGAGCCTGAACTAGGCATCTGTTAGTGCACAGATATCGCTATCCTCCATACTGAGGAGAGTCCTGAGTGGCCGCAATATGAGGGTAACACATCTGGTGTTGAGCAGCATTACCCTTAGTTTCATTTAACCTGTAATGTCTATGGAGGTGGGTTTGTCTTTTGAGCCCTGCTTAAAAAAGGCACTATGGTGGTAGCAAGAGCCTTAGCCAGCATTCGAAAGTCCAAGGGTGACAAGTGCAAGCTGTCCATAGTGAAGCTGCGTGGCATGTCGAGTATGTCACCACAGGCTAACAGACACTGTATCCCCTATGAATGACACCAATTTGTTAGCCAACTGTTAAACGTGATATGTTTGTCTGTATACTGTGACATCATAATTGGTGTGTGTAAGATGCTAGACAAGGTCAGGGTCATACTGGCCTGGGCTACATGATCAGAGTGTTCCTCCATGTATCATGTCATGTGGTCCAGGGAGTAACGTCTGAGGTTTTACGCACCAGCATGGACAATGATGGTGCCAGTCCTGTACTTGCTTTGGAGTGACCTGACTGCATGTGTTATGTGGCAGATCCTGGCACCCGACAGACAGCCCAAAGTGACTATTCCCTTGTTTGGGCTGGTGAGTGGTACGTCAGTGTGTCTGACAATAAGTGTCACCTATTACAAGTTTATTAGGTGTGTTGTTTAGCCCGAAGGGCAGTGACTGTGTGGCACACTGACATTGTGAACTATGTGATATGTGGGTATTGTAGTGGGGTAGCAGTTGTGTGTGTGTCTGCTTTGGAGGTCTCTGCTGCTTAGGCAGAGTTCATTTACAGCATCCGAGTATGTCTATGTGTGATAATGTGGTTTGAGTGCTGTCGCTAGAGGATATGTGAGACTGATATGTGGTGTGTGTGGTTACCTTCACCACCTGATAGACTGTGCTAGTCATGGGTCGAGAGAGTTCAGCACCCTGTATGTCTATATAGGTGCATTTCACACATATATCTGAGTTTGTCGGGAGGAGGAGAGGGTTGTCTGTGTACATGAGGCAGATGTGACATTGTGTCAACATCACAATATTCACCAGCTGGACTGGAAAGTATACACGGAACCGACACCTGGACATGCCAGGATATTATGATGATATACTCTGTAGCCTGATCACAAAGGATCAGTAGGGTGTTAAGTGTGTAAAAGAGTATAACAGGGATTAGTGCTCAGGTTCATTGGTGTTTTGTAAAGAGTAGCTGAGAAGGAGTCCACACTGAATCATGACACCCCCTTCAGCTATGTCATAAATAGCAATGTATACCCATATATGTCCTGAGTCAGGGCCAACTGTACCTGACTGACAATGCCGACATCCTGACAGACAAGCCCATATATACATACCCACCTCCCATTGACGATAGTCCATATCATCATACCAGGAGATATCATATGTAGAATGGATGAGCAGCTACCCCCAATGCCAAAAGCATGGCAGCAAGTGGAATACATTGATTCCCAATATGTGTCATGCATAAACTACAGAACAAACAGATCCTGCACCTGAACAGTCAGCTGAGCCTCACCCCCTACACAGGATGTGGAACCGTTGAATGTGTTACAGCAACATATGGCACTCCCCACAAGTGTTGGTGCACAACACACCATGGGAAGTACAGTCCAGTACACCTATGAAGTCTGATCTGCAAAATCAAGGAGTCCATCATGGTTGAAGTCATAAACCGAGTTATTGGAAGCTGACATACATACAACCCTACCAACTGTGGTATGTTCATGTGCGGACCATGGTTCCCAAACATGCTAGACTGTTTCCAAGGCAGCCACCCAGGACATACATCACTGAACACAGCTACACATGTCTGACATAGACTTTGAATAGCCCTTTATCAACATCCCAGACACATGTAGTATCCACAAAACCAACAAGCTGTGCATAAATATGTATTGACATATGAAGGAATGTCAATGTGTCCACAGATAGATCACACAAGGTAAGGATTATGAGGTCCTGTTCAAGCTGTTGACACCTGCTGACCCACATGGACCATGCCTGGAATGGCATAAAACAAAGTGTACACACATCACCATGTCCAGTCTGATGATATCACCACCCTATAAATACAGCAGGAGACGGGAACCCAGCGAGGAAAGAAAATAGCATGCCGTGTTAATGCGTCTCTCTAGTATCATAACATATTTAGGTAGGGGTTTGAATCCTGCAAACACTGACTTTATTTCCTTTGAGAGGAGTGCTGTTTTTGGAGACTGGGAAAACTCACTAAAAGAGGTACATTCCTCTTTGGAAAGTCTGATGATGTCACCTTCTACAAATACAGCAGGAGAAGGGAAACCAGCAAGTAAAGTAAATAGCGTGCCGTGTTAATGCATCTCTCTCTAGTATCATAACATATTGCGGTAGGGGTTTGAATTCTGCAAACACTGACTGTGTGTGTGCAGTTTTCTTTGGGAGGAGTGCCCTTTTTTGAGACTGGGAAAACTTACTAAAAGAGGTACATTCCTCTTTGGAAAGTCTGATGATGTCACCATCCTACAAATACAGACAGAGAAGGGAAACCAGCCAGTAAAGCAAATAGCTCGCCATGTTAATGTGTCTTTCACTCGTCTCATAACATAGTTAGGTAGGGGTTTGAATCTTCCAAACACTGACAGTGTGTGTGTGTCACTGTTGGTCAATGCGGTGTGGATTTTGGTTTTATTTTGGTAGAACATATTATGATTAAAACAGTAAGTGCATTGCACACATCAGGAATCTGCGTGACAAATATATACGTGTACATGTCCCCTCAATCAGTACATAGGTGTGAAGCCTGCATACTACATGAATACATCTGTTTCCATTAACAGGTTGTGCCGCTGCTTCTCAGATCGTAGGTCACATATGTATGTATGTGACAAGACCATCCACTGTTGTGATCTGTGGCCAAGGTCATCTGTGCCACACACACCCATGACAGTTACTAAAGAGTAGTGTGAGTGAGGGTATATGCCTGGGGTATATGTCAGACATGTTCATACACAACAACGACTGGCAATAATGGACAGTCTGTATAGGTGTACAACTGACTTGTGGATATGCATTCAGGCCTCTAATGTCTTATGTGATACACCGAGGGACTCCACAATACCTATGGATATGTGGATACCAAGGGACACATGACATAACACGAGGCTGTATGTACACATTGGTACCCAACATACATGTTGAGGTCTACCATCGATGTGGTACTGACAGGATAGTATGTATAGTAAATGTGGATGACTATGCCATAGCCAGCTTACTGCTATACAGCATGTATCAGACAACAGTTATCTGTCTATATGATACCCTTGTGTAGGATATGTGTCCCATCCAGGGAATGTATTGTAGGCCAATGCATACATTTCCAGATGTGGATGGACACATCCCTAGTGTGTTTGCATGTACCTAAGGGGGCTATATGCTAAACAGGTGTGGTCCCAGGAATGGGTGGCGGTCAATACTACTGGTTAGTGTTAGAGTATAGTACCGGAAGGATCCAACTGTTACTGAGTTCCCTACAACTGTGTGTCATTTGTCAGGACATCATCCAATGATTGCTTATAGACATGCTGTTGAGGTTGTGTATACTACCAGACCGCAAATCATTGACAGATATCAACAGTATCTCCCACAGCACAGTGTCAACCCATGTCATACACACATGTGGACCCATGTTAGGACATAACTTTAGTAGAATGCATACTGGCCATTGAAAGTTACTATGAGATGTTAACAATGTGTACAACAGGGAATGCTACACGTTCCATGTGTCCACCATGCATGTACATGCAGACAGTGCGCACCCACCATGTTCACAGATGTACACTTGCTAATCTGTACTGCACACATCACACACGTATTGTCCACTCACTAACACATGCTGGCAACACATTACACTTCAGCCAAGTGGCACATGGGTGGACAATACATACTCAGACCTAACAGTGGTGTAAACAATGCTACATTGACAATCAGAGCTTTGATGCATAATGCCTCCTCAGGCATACCTACAAGGATTTCATTACACTTTCCTGTTGACAACTTGCTAATATTGCTACACTGCTATAATGTCACCCTGTGCATCAGCACCATGTTAGCATCTTCCTGCATCAATGTTACAGATGACAGGAGGTGACACAGGTATCATCATATGCATAGGGTGTGTTGTTGTTTGCCAGAGCCTGACACTGACCCATCCAATCGACATGTCTGTGTGTGTGTGTGTGTGTGTGTGTGTGTGTGTGTGTGTGTGTGTGTGTGTGTGTGTGTGTGTGTGTGTGTGTGTGTGTGTGTGAGGGACAACAGTACAGCATGGGCCAACGTTGATGTAATGTGTGTGTGTATGTGTGAGCCCTAGTTGTTTGGTTAATGTGTGTGTGTCTGCATGCACACAGCTACACCATGTGGCTGCCATATACAATAATTTGTGGGACAGCCACAGACTGTACCTGCTAGGCTGTACAGATCACTGTCTCCGGCCACGGACACAGTACCTGTGCCTGGCAGGGGTGCTACGGACAGTATCGGGTACCAACCCCGACTGGGTATTGTCATCAGAGGCAGAGGTATGATGATTGGACCCATGTCACTGCTGGGACTGGCCAGAGCCATGTGCACGTGGTCTACTGGGACAGACAATGGACAGGCCAGCCCCAGCATGGCTGGGGTTGGTACTACCACTATGGGAGCAGATGTGAACTGTGGGCCGTCTGTGACCACTGCCAGCTGTTGCTGGCATACGTCCGTGTCGACATCGCAACCATCCCGCACGGTCCTGGATCATGGATGACATATTGTGGAGGGCATCTACTGTCTCCACCCAACATCTATCAATGACCTCGGTGTAATTCCAGATGACACCTGCAAGGACACGGATGCTGTCATTGATAGCAGTGTAATGGGACCTCTGCACCCTCAGTTCCTGTCTGGTGTACCGTTCCATACGTGACTGAGCCTGTATTACAGCCAGTAACATACTGGACGTTGTAAGACCTGTGAGGGCACGTCTGCCGGGGACAATACGACCAGCGGTGCTCGCCTGTGGACCCCTGGACCTCCGCCTATGTGGTACCGTTCCAGGAATCTGGCTATGGCTCCTGTGAGGGGATGCAAGTGCCATGGGTACCACACTCTTCTGGTCAATGCCAACTGTATGCTGTCCCTCACATATGGCCATTGGTGATGAGGGATGTATTGACAGTATGAGTGTGCGCATATATGGGGTTGAAAGCTGTGTACTGTTGACTGGCGGACCAATGACAAACCCTGTCAAACCTTCCTGTGCCAGAATACATGTCTCATCATCACCACTATTCGTGGCAATGGTTTCAGGTTCCCTGCTGCTTTCAGCAACCCCTAACTCAGCACCTGTGATAGGAAGACATGAAACACACTTTACAGTCTGCACATGATGCATGCACACATGCACACATGCACACATGAACACATGCACACATGCACACATGAACACATGCACACATGCACACATATACACTCCTCACTACAGCACACACACACACACACACACACACACACACACACACACACACACACACACACACACACACACACACCAGCAATCCAACACATACTCTATAGTGGGTGAAGGTGGGTGTCAGTATCACAAGGCAAACAGTCACCACACACGTGTCAGCATGCAGAATATGTGTTGCACAAGACCATGCAGTGCAAGTGTAGATGCCACTATTTCATGGCAGTGTACATGGCTTTGATGCAACTATGTAGTTGTTCAGTGATTGGCTACACCCTGGAACACAATGTGTACCTGGAAACAACATTGCTGTGCAAGTATTATCAGCTCTGCAATGCCCTGTGCATCATCACTCACAGGTATACATGCCATGGCTGCATGTGTTAGCTGTGTGACACATAGATTCCCATGGCTGAGTACAGTGTCTGTGTCCATAGCAGATAATAGTGGGCACAGGTGTAGCACATGCATGCTATGTACACACATGGGATGAGTGGTACATGTTGATGTGAAGGAATCCCAATGCTCGACATGGCCAGTGTACAGTGGTTATGGTGAGTGTGGGACATATTGCAGATATGTCAGTGCCAGCCATGGCATGGCATGCTACATGACTGCAACATTAAACACCACACATACCCAATGTGTGTCATGTGACCTATACACCCACTAGCATTACAGGACATATATGTGACACTTTGTTCGGATGGCGACTGCTGTGCATATTGTGTATAGGTGCATATGTTTGCACACACACAACATTGAGGTGCACAGCAATGACTGCTACGAGTAGTACTGTGGTCACTGTAACTGGATGGGGTGTAGTACCCTGTGCCATCATCATCATGCATCTTGTGGTCACTCACAGCTACTAATGTGTGCAAGACCACTGCCTAGTGAGCTGTACCTGAACTGCAGTGCCATGGCTATGTTCACAATTACACAGCCACTTTGTACATGGGTGTGTGAGGTGCCCAATAGGGAGCATTGCCTAACATGACTGTGTTATGTGTTGAAGAGTGTTGCACAGCCCCATGATAGGCCTCTACCCCTGAGGTACATCATGTGTGTGTGCATGACATGTGGGATACTAAAGTGTGACCTTACAGTGGGTGTGTGGTAATGTCAAATGTAGCATGTTTTCATGTACTGCGTATGATAAACGTGTTCTGCTGTGTACAGCTGTAGCAACTATGCATATCCAAAGTGCAGTACAGTGTTGCCACAGTTGTGTCTGCTGCTCTGTGCATTGCATGTGATTGAGGCAGCTACTGACTTTACTGAGATGTTTAATGTCTCACAGCAAACATGCACAGCATGCATTATCCGTAGGTGTGTTACGTGTACATGGCCTACACCTCACCTATGACATGCACATGTCATTACCAATATTAAAGTGTTAACACACTCACCAGCATGTATCTTCTGCTCTGCTGTTACACCAGGGGGACCTACAAGAATATGACACAGTCTGTCAGTGGCCACAACTGTGGCATTGCTACTGTGAGTGTGCTAAACTACAGTAGAACAACAGTCAACAGTCACAGGTGTACAGATACTATTCCAAATATCAGTATTGCACACAATAGGCAGCACAACTGCTGAACACACAGTACACATCTCACATATGCATATTCTAACAATACAGGTAACAGTAGTCTACAGCTAGGGCATATTACCTGCATGCTCCATGTCATCATGCTGGGTGGCTCCGGCCTCCATGATGACACATGTGTGATGCTGTTGCTGCTGTAGGCCAGGAGCCACCACGCTTAGGAGCAGCTCCTCCACTCTGGTGAGGGGGGGGATGTATGGCCGCCCCACCACCTGTGGCAAGCTGTTGTCTATGAATATCAGATGCACGCCTCCGGACGTGTCTAATTAAATCACTGAAGTGATAGCGTACCTGCTCATATGTCCGGTTATGCATGCCTATGTCATTTACCCGACGAACAAGATCTTGCCACAGTGCAGTACGCTCATGCTGATGCTGTCTGGCCCTGGAAAACAGCAGTGTATGGTGCTGCACCAGGCTGTTGTGTATTTCCTGTTCCTCCACAGCTGTATATGACAGATTGCGTTGATGAGCCATAACCCTGGAAGACAAATGATATGTGTGAGCAAGTCATGTGGCACACTTAACATTATTAAGTACAGATATCACTTAACTGCCATATATAGCATCTGTTTGTCTGTCAGAGGATACACACGTTCAATACCACATATCAGTGCTCAGCCCACAACTGGCTGACAGTGCCTGCCACACTCCATATAACAAACCATTATACACCAGTACTCAGCACACTGTTTAGGATACAATGCACAACCTCGCCACGGGGGTATATATCACTCTAATGCATGAAGAAATATGTCATCCAATGCAATGAATGTAAAGTACATTTTCAGTATTACCAGTAAAGCACCCTAGTCGCTGATGCCATACCCCTAACTAACATATGTGCACGGTTGTTAATATAGCTGGCATACTGCTGTAACAGAGTATACATGTTGCTAGGTACACACACATACCCTGTAACACACATGTGATTGCGGGCATGGTACAAGCATCATTACACACACATCAGACATACATACAACACACAAATGTATGCCGACACCGATGAGCATTACCTGTGTACCTTACAGTACTGTGTGCCCCTACTTACAGATACCTGTGCCTGAGGTATGTAATCTGTGCAGACTACAGGAAATACACACAACAGTGTTACCACGGAATGTGAACATACACCGTACTGTGCTGTTTAGGCCTACAGCTTCAGGTAGTACAACAGTTCATATGTGAGCTGTATTCACCAGCAGTACCACTTACTGAGCATACATGAATTGCTTCAGCCTACAATGGGACAGCACAGTCATACACAAGGAACTACGTCACAACATATGCCATCCTACTATGAACGCATCCCAATAACTGACACACCTTTCTCTGGCCTCACACCTAGGACACGAACTACCATGACAGAAACCTCACACTAAGCTATCACACCTTTACAGACCTTGCACACATTCACTGTCACGCTCATTCCACCTCACATAGCAGGTACTGCACTGAGTACATGTGTGTGTGCATTGTGATAGGTAGGTAATACGCTATTGGCCCTAGGGACTAGAGCAGCCTAGCCATGTGCTACCCTGGCCTTTGACATATGTGTAATGGGATTTCACTTGCTCCTGTCAACCGGATACACAGAGGTGACTCCCAGGGCATATTACCTATCTCCCAAACAATCGTCAGGGGTATGTATGACATCTGCTAATGAGGAGCCTCGTTTGTTAATGCTGGGTGGTTTAGTCCAGAGTATGGCATATTTGTGGATAGGAACCTGTACCTCCAGCATGTGCTGTTTAGTGAGGTGGCAAGGATTAGGGCCCTAGGTCATGTAGCCCGGAGGGATTGTGAGGTGTTGACATGGTGGATGGCTGACTGCTATGGGTGTGACATACCTCTGTATGTCCGGCAGAGGTAACCTCTGGGTGGGTGGTATGCAACACACTCTAGCTGTGGTTTTGTGAGTCAGTCTGCATAGGGCATGTGTTTGTGGGCAGTATTACTCTTTGTGAGGTATGTCTGTGGCCTTTCCACTTGCTGTAGTTGTCATGTGAGGTACATGCCACATGGG